>NW_014554664.1:897919-917027 GCF_001313825.1 Dinoponera quadriceps | reverse complement strand
AGAGAGAGAGAGAGAGAGAGAGAGAGAGAGAGAGAGAGAGAGAGAGAGAGAGAGAGCGCTCACGTTACAGTAATAACGGGAAGTTTTCGGGATTATGGGTGCAATTTCGCGATCGCATTTTGTCACGCCATGTCATGGAGTGTCTTTTCTCCGCCGGGAATCCTTTCTTCCCTTTAAAGTTCGGAGATTCTCTCTTCGGCGAACAAGAATGTCGAGAGAAAGAGAGAGAGAGAGAGAGAGAGAGAGAGAGAGAGAGAGAGAGAGAGAGAGNNNAGAGAGAGAGAGAGAGAGAGAGAGAGAGAGAGAGAGAGAGAGAGAGGAGGTGGAGGAGTCGCTGTTTTCGAGAATTTCGGCGGATTTTCCACCGGACGATCGCAGATAAGCGGCTGCTTCCACGATGCGCACATTTTGGTACCTATGTGTGCGTGGGCCACAACAATTTAGCGTTTGGAAACCGTTTGGGACAGCGATGTGCGAGCGGGTGAGCGAGCGAGCGAAGGAACGCGCAGCTACATGCAATCCGCTTACGATGCAGCAAATTCGACCAGGAACCAAATCGGACCCTCTTATATCTCTCGCGTAATAGATTCCGCAGCGACGCGGCCAATCGAAACTGCCCGCCGCAGTTCGGGAACCGGGGTGGGCGCCGGATGCGGGGATCGCGGAAACGAAATCCGGACCTCCGCTCTCAGCGGGCCGCCGATGCGACTCGACGATGAGACTCGCGCGTGAAGGGAAATAATTTGGATGAAGGGCAGAAATTTTGCGCTGTCGTGGAGAATAAATGAATATACGGGGTGAAACTAGATACGGAGGCATGGACGTTCAATACGAGCTCTCAAATTTTTTCAAAGCACGTAATCGCAAAGAAGAAGGGGCTCGACGCAGCGCGTCAAAGTCAAGACCGGCGGTTGGGACCAGAAAGAAGCGCGTCGGGGAAGCGGAAGGGAGAAAGGGATGTGTCGCGTCGCGAGAAAAGGAGAGAGGAGACTCGATCCCTCGACCCGGGCTACCCCGTGCGATGGGGTAGGTCAGTGAACCAACGCAAGCGACTGCAGCCGGAGAGCTCCAGCGGGAGCACCCTCCCGGGACAGCGTTCCTCTCTCTCTCTCTCTCTCTCTCTCTCTCTCTCTCTCTTTGTCTATTTCGCCCGCTACTAGTTCGCGCTCGCTCGATATCTGGAAACGGCGGCGGCGGTGGATACGTGGCAGCGCGGGTGCAGTGAAAATGGTCCGGAGGAGAAGAGGAAGGACGTAGGGTCGACGAGGGGTTGGAAGGAAGAGAAGGGGGGAGGAACAGAGAGCGAAGTAGACGGAATTCTGAGGGCAAAGCGAGCCTAAAGAGAGAGAAAGAAGGAGAGGGTAGTTTTAGCACCACAGCAGCGCGCGTAAACGGGGAAGTGGAGAGTAACACGGCTTGCAGAACAGGGATGCTCCCTTCCCCCGCTCCCGTTAATAAGTTGGATACCGAGCCTGGGAATAATCGAGCGCAGGTCGGATTTCGGCGCGCCCGGCGACGTCCGTCCCGTTCTCGGATGCCGACTCGGTAATAGATGGCGGGATCACAGAGCGATAGGTGATTGATCTTCTTGAGATCTCGTAGAACGAAGCGCACGGCTACGAGATTAGAGACCGTTTGCCATCGGTTCCAGTTGAAATTTGGTCCGCGTTAATTGCGACAGCACCGTCGCGACGGGCGTGATGTTTGGAAAACGTGGAACGACTCGACGCTTTTACGTAGGAGAAAAATTGATTGAATTGAACAAATTGGGGAGAAATTAAAAAATAGAGAAACACGGGAAAAATGGAAAACTGAATGGCAGAAAAATAGAGTGGAAAATGTAGAAAAAGGAGAAATAGGGAGAGAGAGAAAGAGAGAGAGAGAGAGAGAGAGAAAAAGAGATTCCAGCGAGTCATTTTGGTGGTTGTGAGAGAAACGGAAAAAATAGAGAAGCAGGACATATAGAGGGACCCGGCGGGGCTTTGGAGTACCCTTTCGAGTACGTCGGATAAATCTCGATCAACGTTGCGTAATCCAGCACGAGCCCACGAAAATGGCAGCCACGTAATCGCGGTGACGCGAAATAGCCCTTCCCCTACAAATCGAACGAGACAGAGAGAGAGGGAGAGAAGATACGTACATGGATTAAGGAGGCCGACCGTGACGGGATTATGCGTGTTCGTCCGCAAAGGAGGGACTCACGATATTTTTCTGCGTCGATCGCCTAATCCATCAATAGTCTTACGGTAATTACTACGACGGGTCGGCGCGGGAAAGAGAAATCGATCAATGTCAATGACAGAAGCGATCCGCTCCCACACGCAGTCCCGTCGTTCCTATTGACCGTCGCGTGTGGGCGCGTCTATTTTTTTCTCACGGAGGAAATTCGGGTAATCACAAGACTATCGGCAGACGGTGAAGAGAAAGAGCACATTATACTTCGGGCCGAGGGTCGATCTCGTCCCTCCGTTTCGAATCCGTTTCGAATTTTCGTTTTTATTTTAGGCTTTTGGATTGTGTGTGTACGAGATCTTATCGTTTGGCTATTTTTCAGACACCTCGGGATTTCAAATTGCTAGATTTGCGTTCATCCATCTTATCCTCAATTTTTACCTCAGATTATCAATATTCAATCTTCTTCTTACGCTTTCTTCCATTTCAGATTCTTATTTTAAGGGTTTTTGGATTCTAGATCTTATAATCATATACTCTCTCAGTTCAGGTTTTCTTCAGATTTCTCGGGATTTTTAACTGTTAGATTTCTATTTTATCTCATCCAATTGGGTCATTTCTCCAGATTATTTACAATTCTTTATTCTGTTTACCTTTATTTCATATTTCTATTTTAAGCTTTTCGAATGTAGATCTTATTGTTTGGATCTTATTAAGATTTCAAATTGTTAAATTTATTCTCGTCTTTCTTATATTGAATCTTTATTTTAGACTATTTTTGGTGCCTCTCACTTCTCTTCTTGCTTCTATTCCAGATTTTCACTTTAAGTTTAAACATTTTAAACTTCATCTTTTAAACATTATTTAGATTTCTTGAGATTCCACGCTCTAAGATTTTGTTATGCCCGTCCGTGTCGTAGATCGTTATGAATTATTTTCAACCTCTTTTTCCTGCCCCCGAGAGAGCGCACGATGAAAATTTCGAAGAAGAACGAACTTTAGAAGAACGAACAGAGAACCGATCGAGAATTACGCGAGAAAAAGGCAGCAAAATTTAACTAAACAAGACGGGACTTTTTCACGTCAAAAGAAGAAGGGCTGTCAGGAAGGAAGGTACACGAGATCGTGCATAGCCCGATCTACGTCAGCTTTTATCCGGCGGCATTTGTCGATTTTCATCCGCAAGTTCGAGAGAAAAGAAAAGAGCACCGCGAACTCGCGAGATTAGACATTTATCCTGCTGAATTGTCGTGACAGCGGATATACCGGGTGGGTCTCGCGATCGGATTACCTGCCGTCTACCTACCTACCCCGGGTTTCTCTCATTTCACGAAATGAACAGCGACCCTGCCTGTCTCTCTCTTTTTCTCCCCTTCTTTTCCGGTGAGTCGGCTGCGCCCGATACTGTACGATTCATCATTCCGGATGTCACGAGGAGCGGCTTCCTCTTTCTCCCTCTCCCGTTTCAACTTTGTGAATCTCGCGAAACCGTGCCATAATGCGTCGTCCATCGACGACGTGACGAAATGGCGGCTAAATGAAAAGCTTATTGACAGGCGACTCGAGCGTGAAACATCGACAGCTCTCAGCGATTGTGCCTAGCCGAGATCGATTGTACGAGGAGGACACACCGAAACAACAGTACGGTAAAAGCCCATACTCTCTCAAAGT
The DNA here is from genome assembly GCF_001313825.1 of Dinoponera quadriceps. Classification (NCBI taxonomy): domain Eukaryota; kingdom Metazoa; phylum Arthropoda; class Insecta; order Hymenoptera; family Formicidae; genus Dinoponera; species Dinoponera quadriceps. Next base: position 913,184 of record NW_014554664.1, on the reverse strand, counting down.
GAATCGGTAAAAATGTATCTGATTGGAGCAGTAAAAGGCGCATTTCACCGATAATCACTTAGCGTTTATTGATTTTCAGTGGAAACGTTCCCACTTTACTCCTCTGTTTTTACACCTCACTGATTTCGTCCGATGGAAGTCAGGTGTAAAAAGATATTCAAAAAGCGTAAATGCATTCAACAAATGACTTAATAATAGCAACTGAATTTTATTAACTAGTTCGAATTTGGCCGTTATTGTTAAGCTGACTATTAGAAGTGCAATATATTTGCTGTTAGGTACAAATTTATTAGCTGAAATTATTAGCAACTAACCAAGATTGACTTCAAGTAAATAGCTTATAATATATAATAATAATAATAATAAGCTTATAATATATAATAATAATAATAATAATTAGTATCATTATAATTATTAATAATTATTTATAATTTATAATATTTTTAAGTAAATAGCTTTCCAAACTTCCAAAATTCCAGGCAAAATCAGCACACATTAACATCTTGGTCTCAACGGCGACCAACTTCTGTTAATATATATTTACATTTTAGCAGATTTTAGCTTCTATGGATAATTATTTGTCTGAATGTGATTAAAGTGTTTTAATCTTTTTATTTTCCGATGAATGTATTTCTCGAAATCAATAGTTGATATAAAAAAAAGATTCCTTCTCCCACTTCCCCCTTTTTTCTCTCTTTCTGCCTGTGCGCGCGTGTGTGGGTATAGTTCTATAAAAGTATACTAATTTTACCTATTAAAGGAAAAGCGCAAATTTCCATGATATCCGTTCCAATTGTAGATAGAGGGACCTAGGTTTAGGATAAGAATGGAATTCCCAGTTGGTGCCACAGATATAACCTGCTTTAGGATAAATTTGGTCATTTTATTTGGAAGCTGTACCACTTCCCAGAAAATCTTGAGAAACTTCTCAAGATTTCCTCGGAAGCGGAGTGCGGCTATTAACAGATCCTTTTAGCAAGATTTTACTGATACTGCACTTCTACTTAACCAGCAGTTATAAGTGTAACATTTCAGTGAAAAATATCCTGTTTATATTTTAGAGAGTAATTTCTCTAAGAGGCAAGAAAATGTCGATCGGCATTCGAGATAGGTTTTCTATTTATTCAAATTTCTTTCGTACTTTTGTGTCAATGTCCAGCGCAGAATTAATTTATTAGATTTAATTCCCTAGGGGTTCGGGAGGAGAGGAAAGAGAGCCACGGGATCTCTATCGCAAGAAACTACATTAAAGAACAATTCGGAAAGAAAGGGAAGAACGCTGCGTGAATGATTTATGACTCTTCCCATACTGGCCGGCCCGTTATATCGTATTTAGAAGTCAGGAGTAGCTTGATTTATGATATTCCGGTTATTATTTATTATTTACTCCCGCTCGTTACTTTCGACACGGAACCTTGTCCGAAATCCGGTGTAAAGTTATTCTCATGCCGAATTCGTTGAAACGACCTGGAAAATTTTGCCCTCGTGTACGCGAATCTATCGCTTGTTAAACACATACATGTGCGGATTCTATAGAGTGGTAAAAGAAAAATAGTCAAAGAATCTCTAATGAGGTTTTACACTTTGCAATAAACTCAAAGTTCGGAGACGCTTTCGAATCAAAATATTGAAACTTGTCTCAAAATAGATTATTACATTACGATAGCAAATGGAAATCTCATTTCTGTGCCAACCATGGATTTTCTATTTAGAATCGAAACGGAAATATTATTGAAATTTGAGTCTCTTTTAGTATGCAAATTCGTTATATTTTTGTAGAATCGAATAGGGCCTCCAATTTAAAACCAACTATTGAATTCAATCGAATAAAAAATGAAAGTTACGCATATTGACGCATATTGACTCTCGATTATTTAAACGTGAAAAAATAAATAAATGAAAAATATTGATAAAAAAATATTGGTTTCTGTGACTGCAAAAAAAACTTCATATAAATTTTAAAATAAGCTTTTTAAAATAAGCTACTATATAATACTTTTTAAATAATTAACAATAATAATTTTAAATCGTTTCTAGTAGCACTATAAAGATAAGACTTCTTCTCGGCTAAAATGTTTTCAGGTCTAAATGCACACTATAACTTTTCGCACTTTTTCCAGAAATTCTACAAAATTCACAAAACACTTACGAAAATTAGAGAAAATCTTTGCGCGTTGCAAAGAGCAAACGGGATCCGCTTGGATTTCTCTTTTGGAATCGCGTCTTTAAAATATTACTCTTCCGAACTGAACCTTCATAAAGATTCGCCAAACGGAATTCATAATATTTTGGGGAAGCCAGATTGGAGATCCCTCCCCCTTCCCCAATTAGGTCCTAGGAAATTTTCTATCTGGGACACAGAGCGGTTCAAGCGGATGACGTTTATTCGCAACGGCACGGTTATAGTGCGCGCGCGCGGACTCGGAAACGGGGAAACTCCACCGATAAATGGCTCACATTCCCAAAATATCCGGCAACTTTTTCATTTCGCCGAGAGATACCACCGATACGGTCCATTACCGACTATGAGTTTGCGATCTCCCTCGACCGAACGCGAGCTGAAAAAAGGTTACTCCTCTGCAGACTCTTTATTGGCCCTGACCGCAACATTAAGGTTTCATTCGTCCTTTTAATAATTTCCGGACACCGCAATTCAACACAGTATAGCAGCCCGTCCAATTACTAAAACGCTCGAGCAATATCCCTTTTGCAGTGCCCATTATTTATTGACCGATTCACTTTCAATCTCCGATCGCCGGAACGTAATTAATTACGGATCCGCGCTCGCGGATTCGGCTATTTGCGGATTAACATTTCACGAACCTTCGTCCCACAGGTCCGTAATCGCACGGACGTGATTTTTAATTATACGCATACTCTCTCGGCAAATGAGCGTCTCTATTTTTCTCGAATATCGTTCATAAAACGGGAATCATAGATTTATAGAGGGAAAGCATTATAACCGACGTACCATTTTGTTTTTGGGCTTTAAAGCTCTGTGTTGAAGATATAAAATTAAAATTTATGTATATTGATGTAAACCAACAACATTTCTCTATCAAAATATATAAGATGAAAATCGTAGGAAATCTCATCTTATGAAAATTATTACATTTCCTTGTAAATAATTGTTTTTTAAGTTGCTTGAGGATCGATATTTCTAGAAACTAGACCTCAAAACCGACATATCTATGATATCCGTAATTAATGATCAAAAAATAAAATTAAAGCTGAAATTATATTACTTACATTTATTATATATCCTTAGATGTTATCTTTAATCTCATATTTTTTTTATTTAAAAATTTTATGATGCCTATTGATCCTTTATTGTGTGGGAAGAAATCCCCTGATTTTTTTCTTTTTCGACTACCTTAAACAAATAAGCCAAAAAATAGGGAATCAATCAGGTAGTTTTAATTCCATTCTATTCTATGATATTTCACTGTAAAGCTGAGATATGTCGGTAAAAAACCGTAGATACGTCGGTTTATAGAACAACCTAATTTTAAGTTTTTTTTACGTGGTTCAATGAGAGAGAATTAATAAGGTCCAAAGTGATTCAGAAAGTTCAAAATTTACACTATAAAATAGTATTGTCAAATAAATTACTTGCCGCTGCAATTTGTTATTTTAATTTTCATGAGAAGAGAGCTCAACAAAACTTCATTACACGAAAAATCAAACGACGTTAATAACACAACCGAACACGCTTGCAATCCAAAACTGTTACTTCAGCTTCAACTACTGTACACAGTAGGGAAAGTTCATGTTCTGTCCGACAGAGTTAATACTTTACAGTCGAGACACGTGGGGCTATCAGTTTACCACACCTATGTCAGTTTTGGTGCTTTTCCTCTACATAGACACGAAAGCGCTTCATAAGAGACCGCGAAGACTTGATTAGAAAAAAGTGTTTTGTTATTACTAGCATTCGATTTTTATCTAGTTTGACTTCTATTCACTATCTAATTGAAATTCAGTTGAATTTCCAGAAAAATTGCAGACTCTGGTTAGGGGATCTACACAGAATCATATCAGACGATGAATGTTTCAAACATGCGATAAGTGGAAAACCCAAATAGATTCTATTCGAGCGACCAAACGTTGTTTCAAAGATATTTTTTAGTACCTATTTTACATCAGAATTGAAGAGAGAATATAGTTGAAATCTTTTCAATATATTTACATTCATAAAATGTAAAAGACCAAATGAATTTCACATGTTTTGTTGAATTGTAAATATAATTACATAAATATGAAAAAAGTGCAAATATTTGAAGCAATTGAATTTCTCTTTTATTTCCTTATGCTATTAAATTCAATAGTGAGTAGAAAACGGAGAACTCTTTCTAAGTAATTCCATAAAAGCTTGCCGATTTTACCTATTAACATGTTAACTGCCTCGGAATTTTCCGAAAGAACTTGTGGCGTCCAATCTCTTGCGTAATTAATTCCTCACGTTAAACAAATATATTTGGTATTAATGTTACTAACTTCTGAGAGCTGATTAGTAGGTATAACGTCACCCCTACGTAACTGAAACTTCCAAAAGTGTTAATATAGAATTTCGGGCACACATTTTCTCGCTCTGACGTCATCAAACCAGAATACTTGTGAGGAAGGACCGGAACTTCAGTATAGGGCCAAAATTTCGGCAGGATTCAGCACGGCTTAGCGGACAATCGCACGAGAAATTCGCACGAGAGCGATCGCTCGGCAAACCGACGATTGGGACCGTGAATACCGAAAAGCGAGACGCGCGAGATAATATTGCTGACGAGGAGGAGGAGAAGGAGAAGCGTGAAGTTCAACCGCTCAATCGTGCTCGATTGAACTCTTTCTCTCTCTCTCTCTCTCTGTTTCCCCCTGCCGCCCCCCTCACGATCTCTTGCTGTCTCTCTTTCGCAATCGGCAGCGAAGTACGATTTTGACCCCGAGATCTCTCGCTAGGTGGTTAATAGACCACGCTGCGTTACGATACGTTGCAACGACCTGGCTAACTGAAGCACGCATCATCATCGAAATCGGCCTACGCTCCCCCTCCCCCTTCCTCTAACTGCCTTGATGTCGCAACAATATCCGTCTGTGCCGGAGGGATAGTGCTTATGGAGACACACCGCGAAATCGCGCTCGACACACATACGTATATACACACACACGCACACACACACACATGTGGATATAGGAGTGCGTATATAGGAGTGCGAGCGCACGGCCGGGAATGATATGTACTCAGCTAAATGTCGACGTTTCTGAAAGGCCTTTCGTAAATTAGGTCGTCCTCGTGCACAAGGAAGCGCGCACGTTGCGCGGCCTACTATTGGGCCGGGCGAATCAGGTCATCGCTCTATATAGCGGTACATCGATTCGACGGCTGATTTCGAGGCGCGTTCGAGGAAATAAAAGCCGCGAGGGAGGATATCGTCGGAGTCGTAGTGGTAGTTGTCGTCGTCGAAGGCGATAGATCGGAGCCGACCTCGCGCGATCTTGATTGAGGACGCGATTGAACTCTCTCTCTCTCTCTCTCTCTCTCGTGGCTATCGGTTAACGGATAACGCCAAGATGGATCATTCAGAAATACGGGAGGCCAGATTGAAGTGACCAATCGTCGGCCACGCATTTCGTTTATGTACCAACGTGGGGAATTTTTGGGGATTTTGTGAGTGGGATCCGATCTGATCTCGCAAATTAAATTAGTGAAGTCTAAGTAGATTCAGGTTGGTGTAATGTTTCGGAATTCCAATGTGAGAAATCTAGATCCCACTTGCTCCCCCCGATTCGATTTCCAAAAGATGTTTTCTGGTGCCTATTTAGCATTATTATTGAATATGAAACATTCTGAGCATTTTATATTTTGCAAATAGAGATATTTTCAAAGTGTAAATATATATTAATAATATAAAACAATAATATAAAAGTGTGTAAAGTAATTTTGATATTTTTTATTTATTTTTACCCTTTTCACTCCATCGAAATCAATAGTTTATTTAAAAATAAAGTTTTCTATTTGATTCCCCTAAAATATATTTTCAGTATTTTCAGATAAATTAAAAATTATAAATTATTTATAAATTATTTATAGATGAAAAATTGTTAATAAGATCGATTATGTAGAGAGAATCCGTGTTTGAGGTAAAAATAGAAAAAAATTCCAAGTTAATATCGAACCCCTAATTGATAATTAATATAATTCTCGGACAAACTTGAGCATTCCGACTGGACTCTACGTTCTGTCTGGAAAAATCTTGAAAAAATTCTATGTGAGTATATTTACGGCAAACATAATAATGGGAAAAGATCGCAAAGTCTTTGATCTCAAACTCCCATGTTCTGAAAGCAACGTTTTGTGATTTCCTTTCCACCGTTTCTCTCACGATAAATGCAAAATCGAAGCACATGACCAACATGACTCTAAGGCCAACTCGACCCCGGTCGAGTTTTCCCCTATCGGTAAATAATAGTTTCATCGCTCTGTCTTTCGGACTCTCGAGTGTCTCGAGAAACACGGCTCGATGATTCTGCGATTTTCAGCCGATATTCTGCAACAAATTTATCGATCATTTCATCCGCTTACTCGCGCAAAGTGAGATTACGCTGCGTCGTCATCGAAATACGACGTTAATCGGGACGCGAGCCGACGACAGAAGACTCCATTTTCGGAAAACAATACGAAATATCGTGGAAGTCACGTGCGAAAGATTAAGGTCGATCTTTTACGCATTTTCGATCGACAAGGGACAGGTCATTTCATTCGTTCGGTCCCTGTTACTGCGGCGAATGATATCATCGTCGTGCGGCGAATTTAATTCGGTCCGCTATAAAGTCCGAGCGTAAAATATTCCGTCCGGATAGCCGTAAAAGAATCAATTTGAACGTTCGTTTATAAGGGAGAAAATGGAGAAAGAGAGAGAGAGAGAGAGAGAGAAAGGCCGACTCGATTATCCTTAATAATTCCATTTCGTTCTTTCCCCGCTACGTAATTCCGCGGTCGTAACTAAAACGAATCGCCCCGCCTTACCTCGTCTCGTCTCGCGCTTCTTTCCGCCGGTCGCGTCTATTATTGGGAACGTGATTCGCGAGGAGATGAGATTGATACAGATGTTGCATATCAAGTCGCCGTCACCGCACAGATGCCATCGCACGCGATGATATCGATCACGACAGAATGTTTCGCGCGGCAGACGTTATTCACTCGCTTTCATTGCGCGCCGAGACTGCGCAAAGACTGCGACGTTACAGGCGGACGCGGGGAAACGTCGGTTTCCTTCTTCCCTCACAATTGCAAGAACCAATATTTCTCCGCACGATTGCCGATCGACACAGTCGAAAGGCTGAAGCTATTCTCTAAAGTGCAACCAGTGTATTATCATTAAGAAGCAGTTAATAGTCACTAGTGAATCTTGGTTACAAGTAGAGCACTGTAAATCAGTAAAATTTCGCTGCAAAAGTCTTAATAATGGCAGAAACTGTTTCCATCAGAGAAATCTAACTGCACAAGCAGCGAAGAGAGGTAATATTTACTATTATATTTCTTCTTTTATTTTCTTAATCCCACTTTTAAGCGAACTGATCGGTCATACGCTACAGCTTATTCGTGTCGTATGCGACTGTCATCATCAAATATAAATGATAATTTGACCAAATATCAGATTAAGGTGTTAATGAACGGGGTTATATTTTTATTACTCTATGCTTAGAATCGTATGTTTCAAACATTACACTTCCTGATCCATCACAGATTCTGTGTAGATTTTACAACTAGAATCCATCATTATTTTGAGAAAAAATCGAGCTAGATCCCAATTAGATCCCGAGGCATTTTTTACGCGAGAAGTAACAGCGGTTTCCTAAGACTTGTTGAATTTTAGCTTTTGTTTAATTTTAATGTAAAATGAAAATCAGGAATAGCCTTTGAGAAAACGTCGGGAAATCTAAACGGAAACTGAATATTCAGAATCGCGTATATGAAACATTACACTTCTAATCTGAATTTGCGTGGATTTCTCAACCGAAGTTCATAATATTTTACGGGGAATTAGGTTGGATCCCAATTAGGTCCCAAGAGATGTAAGAACGTTCTCGATATTCCCATTCGGTGCTACAGCAAAATCCTCCAGTCTCCCTTTTAATAGCGAATTAGTAACTTGTTTCTCAACTAAACTCCGGGAAGAAATAAATAAGAAAAGATTATACGAACCAATCTACCGCGATTTAATATCAGGCAGACGTCCAACGAGGAAACGACTGTAAAAACTGTCCTAGAAAACCAAGGGAGATTTTCGCCGCTTTTGGAGCACCTTGTAAGCTCAATGGTCGACCTGTTCATTCGTCCGTCCGCCTGTCAGTTCGCCGTGTATGTTAACCGATGTAATTCGCAAAGCCGACAAGAGACGTTGCATTGTGCGAAAGTGGAGCGAGCGGTGTTTCCACGAACTCGCAAGAACATCTTGCCACCGGCGAAATTTCTCCGGTTCTCACGGAAGCTGTCGCTGTAATTACGTAATTACGATTGGGCGGTCGGTCGGTCGGTCGGTGGGTCGATCGGTCCACGAAAAACCGCGACGGAACGAACGGCGTGTCGAAGAGAATCACGGCCGCTCTCTCGATAATCTAAGCGGGATGATCTCTCGTTCCGCTATCAATTACCGCTTTAATTCAGCCGTATTATCCGCTCGTTAACGTGTTATTTGTGACGGTATCGCGCGAGCGATATATATTTTGCGGTGAATCGCGTAGAATTAAAACGCACCGCTTGATCGCGCCCGGAGCGCGCGCTAAGATCCCCATAAGAAGCAAAAGATGCGTAAGTTATATATATATATATATATATATATGTATATAAACCGACATAATTACTGTTTCATAGTTCACTTTGATTATAGCTATTTAACACGTGAAAATTTAATATTTTAATATTTGAAAATAATAGGAATATATTGAGAAATAAATTATGTCTACGATATGTGATATATACATGAAGTATATAAAGATTTCTCGATGATAAGCTCGAGTTCTGCGGAAGACGTCGTTCTCTCTCCCGAAAAGGGAGATTCAAGAACAGTGGGGTCGCGATGCCGTATTATCATTGTCTGCGGCTGTCAGTCGTTACTAGTGCTTCCATTAAACTATGAAAGAAAATCGGGCCGCAAAAGCGTTAAAGGTATTTCCCTGGAGACGTGCCGTGGTGCGGTGGTGCTCGGTAACGAGCGTCGTATTAAGACGCAGCTTTAGCTTCGAGATTACGCGATGCGAAATAGGGTCGCGATTGTCTCGCATTTCCCGATTGTCCCGCGCGCGCGCGCGCGCACTTGTGTATACGTATAGGGTGATCCACGAGGAGATTCCGAGTAAGACACCCGGTACCACGAATCCCGGGGCCGATTTTCGGGAGAAAATAATCATCCTATTACCCTGCTCTTCTCCAAACAGAACCTCGACGATTATCGAGGAATATACGATAAAGGTCGTGCGGTATAATAATAAAATGCAGAATCACGCGTGAGCTTTAAATATCCGTGAGTCTCCGTATAAAATATTTACAGACACGCACATTTATAGAATAAATCCCGGAAGTACCTAAAGAAAATTATATAAAATGTATAATTATATAAATGAAATGGTGACGTTGTAAAAATTATGGATAGCCAAGATAATTATAGAATATGTAAAGGCAGATAAAAACACGAGACATGGAGGAACATTTTGGGTATCTCTCGCGTATTATCCGGCTGTCCGAATATTTCGGAAAATTTCTCAAAATACCCGGATATTTGGTTATACCCGGATAATATTTCTACCGTCGTTCATTATTTATTCTTATAATTATTTCTTTTTACTTATTTTTACTTATAAAATCACCTCAAAAATAAATATGAAAGTTAGATCAACAGAAAGCGGATGCTTTATGAAATATTTCGATTCAATATCATTCAAATGTCAAATGTTATTCATATGTCAAAAGTAAAGTATTCGCATTCTATTAGCCTTAACTAATACTTTTATACACAGACTGAACAGGGAGAAGAATAGATTGATGCAAGGAGGAACGGTACGATCTTCGATAAAAAGATTTCTTTTATTGCAAATATCCGGATAATACATGCGGGTTCGGAGGATACACCCGGCTACAAAAATATACGATTCCCCGAGAACTCAGCTCGATATCGGCAGCTTCCGATAAATCCGTCAAGAATCGGAGCTCTCTCGATTCTGTGATGTCGGCGACGCGCCACCGAGCGTCGTCCACTTTCGCTTTAGGATTGCTCCTCCTAATCCATCTTAGCTCACGCTCGCCGAGGCTCACCCCTGCACCTGGGATCACCCTGTATACACGGGCTTCTTATATCTTGATAGACGAGCGCATTGATTGCACGGAGGAAAGCTCGCGCGCACGCGGGGAGTCGCGCTGAGCATCGACCAACCAACCTAAATCTGCCTGACTGCGCCCGAGCACGCGAACCCTTCAGCCTGTCTGAACGGACACCCTTCCATTCCGCGTTCTGCTCCGCGTATTATCTAAACAACCCCTCGGATATAACCCCGCCCGAGTGAATTCGCTCCGTCTGCGGCTCTCCGCCGCGCTCGGTCTCGCGGCAGCCGCTGCCGCCTCCGCGAGTCCGCTCGTGCGAGGTAGCCGCCTAAGGGTGCTTTTCCGCTCGCGCGCAAGCCGTGGAAACCTGATTTCCCACGCCCACGCGGAGAAGCCACCGCCGGGAAGCCGCGAATGATCTCGCTCTCAGAATCGAATTTCCGCCAATTTTGTTTTACTTATTTCTTTCGTTTCTTTTCCTCTTGATTTTCGATTTACCTCGGTCTTTTAATTGTATGCAACAAAAGAGAAAGAGAGAGAGAGAGAGAGAGAGTGAGAAAGCCAAAGCGGTCGCAGAATACGGTGAGATTGCGCGTTGGTGGGTTCGAGCGGCAAACTTCCGCGCCCGAGGACACTCATGGACAAACGATTATCCCACCGCTGCAGGCGGGAGTGCGAATGCGGTGCGATAACGCGGCTCGATGGCGCCTCTTGTTGTATCAAGTGATTATATTAGAAATTGAGTAGGCCGACCACAATAGTTTGCGCGGGCGAACTCTCTCGTAGGCTCCGGGAAAAAGTGCCCACCTCGTCGAATCGGTCGATTGGCTCCTCTTTAACGTCACATTTTTCTCGCGAACCGATACTTGGGATTATATGGAAAGGAAAAAAAGTCAAAGTCAAATTAAAAGTTGCATGTACATTTGCACAGTTGTGGAGTTTCGTGTTAATCGGCCGGATTTGAAGGTGAAGTTGAGAGAGTAAAAGCAAATGTTAAAGATGAAACGAAACCTGAGGAATTCTTGCTTCTTACTTGATGCAACTGTCAATTTAATCGCAAATATATTTGTAATTATATATATGGTTTATATAACTTTATGCATATATATATATATTTTCTCATCTCTCGTATATTTTTTCATCTATTCTTATATTCTATAGTTTTCTTGGCTATTTATTTATAAATTTTATAATGTCACTACTTACTTTACTCATATTTATAAATTTTATGTTTATAATTTCCTTCAGACATTCTTAGATATTTTATTTTATAAATATATGTATAGAAATATTTTATATAGAGATTTATAAAAATATTCAAAACTCTCCTAGTAGTTCTATATTTTATAATTCATTATATATATATACGTACTTTTATGTAATTACTTTCTTTTGTATTTTCATCTTCTACTAATTGCACAATAAAATTATTATTATTGTCATATATTTGGACAATTGTGGTATTTCACATTAATTTTAGGAGGACTTAAAAATGAAATTATAAGAGACAGTGATAACACGTTAAAAAAGTAGAGTTAAAGAAGTTGTTTGCGAAAAGCAACCTAATGGGGACTTTTCTCTCTTTCTTTAACCGTCAATTTTATAATCAATCGATATTTATAATTATATGTGAATTATCGAATTAGCACTCTTTAGGTCTGCGCAATTGTGACATTTTGCGTAATTATCGGAATATTGAAATGAAATTATGAAAGAGTGACAACACATTAAAGAAGGAATTACGTCGCTTGCAGGCTGATGGATCCCTCTTTCTTAATGGGTTTTTATCGTGAACCAATATTTGTAATTACACATAATTATATATAACGTATCAAATTGACATATGTATATTTATAATTGAAACATCCGTTAATTATCGCAATTCATGGATCCGTTAATTATCGCAACAATGGAGTTAGAATAAGACTGACAACGCGTTAACGAACGAATTGCGTTGTTTGCGAAACACAACCCAACGCGGATCTGTCCCTTTATTCAAACCTCGATTCTATCGTCGGTCTAATTCTATGACCTTATACTTCCACATGACTCGTCGAATTAATATTCGCCACACAATCGTAACATTTCGCGTTAATAATCGGCGTTTGAAAATCAAATTACGGGAAGGAAAAGGTGCATTGAAGAAGACATTCGCTCACGAAGCGCAGGTTGGCTCCCATTCTCGCCGCTACCCTCGACATCGGGCATCATGCAGCGGCTGGATTCGAAATGAATGATCTCGCAGGACATTGATTTTAATCTCGAACGATAATTGACCTCATCATCGTCATCGTCGTACATTCCGACGGCCGACGAATCAGGAAACGATAATCTCCCTTACGCCCGATCTTTATTTCAATTTCGAGCGATAACCGGCCAATTTCGCTTCAATCAGATTTCCAAACGCCGGCTGCGGCGGCGGATGTGACCTTAATTATAACGAACGGTCGCGAAGGCAACGCGCATGGAATTGAATTTGCGTCGTTAACGCAGCGGCCGCGCGCCCGCTCCGATAGAATGGTGTAAAATTAAACATTACGCGAAATGTTCTCGCGCAGCACGTCACGCGCGCGCGGAGCGTTATTATATTATTGCTATAATTATTGTTACATGGGCCGACAGTCGGCGAATTCGGTTTACTTTGTAACAGTAATTATGGAAATTTGATATTAGTCTCACTCTTTGTCTCCCTTACATTTCCTCTCTCTTTCTCTTCCTCTCGTCCACCGGGCAGATTTGAATTAAAATTTACGCGATGTTGTAATTCGATACGCGCCCGGAAGGAGATGTAATGGATTAATACGCACGCGTTCCACACTTTGCCGATAAATCCACGTCGTGATTGTTCACATACACAAAAAGAGAGAGAGAGAGGGAGAGGAAAAAGAGAGGGGGCGGCAAGGGCAGGGGAGGTGAGTGCATTGTAATTGATGCGTAATTATAAATGCAATCGTTATTGTGATTATACTGAGTTAGGGATGCAGTAACAACGGTATAATCGTGAACGGAGTGATTTCTCGCGCAAATATAAATCGAAATCCCGTAATAATCCTGTTCGGCTCGCGAGAGCAGCTGCATTCTCCCGGAAAAAAGTGATTTTGAAAACCAACAAGTTAACGTACGGTACACTGCCCGGAAAAATTGGGAAATGATTTTTTTTTAACGCCAATATCGAACTGGCAACTGTTATCGAATAAATTTGACAATGCAGTTGTTAACTAGATTTTTGGTATTTTTCCAATCGTGCACAAATGTCTGGGAATTAACTTGGAACTATCAGCGACCGATTACTGTGGTGATACCTGAATAACCAATAAATGATGAATCAATAATGTATGATACGTATGATTAAAAAATCCTAAAAAACTAATTGCACGGTATGTTGAGGTTATTATACTGATATGAGTACTCAATTTTAACATTAACTTTATAACAAATGAAATTATACCATTTTAGAACTTCCATAAGGATTATACTATTAACCACGTATCGCCAAAGTTGAAAGTACACGTTGAAATAAAAACCTTATGTAGTAATTATGAGCGTCATTTTGAGGTACTTATCTCAAATTTGGAAATGCTACGCGATAATATTTCAAAATTTGGAAGCATTTTGCGGTAGTTGGCGATACATGGTTAAGTACAGTGTATATATCATGCACTCTAGAAGAATATAAATTGATAAGATCATGAAGAATTACGTTTGAACTAAGAAAAATGAGAAAACACCAATAATATTACAAATATTATTCAGGGAAAGCATCTTGTAACATAAAACATAAAATCACATACAAAAGAAACTGAAATGTATGAGATATTATTGCTTATTTTATTGTATAATTATTTTTCATAATTATTTAATATTTAATATATATTATTTTTGTACATGATATATATATATATATATTATATTGTATGATATAAGCTGAGAAAAGCGCGAATATATATATATATATATATATATATATTCTTAGGGCAATATTTATAGCCCGATCTTATATTTAAGATCGTCTTAAATTCATTTTGAGATACTGTAAAAGCTGTTTCATGAGTCATACAAGATAAGCTCAAAACGATCTTAAATATAAAATCGAATTATAAATATCATCATGAATTTTCCAATCTTCGCAATCTCGCTTCTCTCGCAGTTTCGTTCGAAGAATAACTTGCTTCACGATTCGCGAAGAATCTCTTCTCGTTTGAAGTGTACGACGAGAGGAGGAAACGAACCAACGAGGAAGACGTAGTCTCGTTGACAGAGGCAATTGAGATAATTTGATCGTTTCTGTTTCAGGCACCTCGATACGACAACAAACGAAGAGTTGGAGAGCTGAGCACAAGGCCGCGAGGACACTCGGCATTATCATGGGGGCATTTATACTTTGTTGGTTGCCGTTCTTTCTCTGGTAAGCGTCGTTAAAAAATTCTGCACAAATCGACCGACGATTATATATTAAACTAAGAATAAACTTCTCTCGTGGGAGTTGAACGGAAGACGTCTCGATAAAACTAAAGTTACACCCGACGTCATTGCTAAATATCAAAGAATTTGTTAAGAGAGAGAAAGAAAGAAAAGGTGAGGGAATAAGAATAAACAGAAAATAAGAATAAACGAAGGAAAAAAAAAATACATATATATATAGAGAGAGAGAGAGAGAGAGAGCATCGAAGTGTATAATTTCGTCGAGCTAAGTAGTTTCATTTAAAACGAAAGCTATTTTGTCATAAGAACTCAGAAGTAGACTTTGCGGGGAGCGAACGAACGCCCAGTGATATTTTTACCGTCGGATTTATGTATCGAATCTTCATCGTCATCCTCGTTCCCGGGTGAGACAGAGTTCGCTTTGTTCATGCCGAATATCTAGTTAGCACGGATATATATATATATATATATATATATATATATACGTGAGAATTATAATTTATATATATATATATATATACACACATACAC
>NW_014554664.1:858591-897874 GCF_001313825.1 Dinoponera quadriceps | reverse complement strand
TATATATATATATGTATAAAGAGAGAGAGAGAGAGAGAGAGAAGGACCGAAGGAAAGCGGGGGAAAGATAGAGAACGAAATCGCGAGAAGTCCTGCCGCTCATCCCATGTTTTATTAATGCGGGCCCAGAGTGCATCTCTATGGAGTTTGCCGAGGGCTTAGCTCGATCTCTCCGCGGACTTACTCGCGCAAGTTCGACTATTTGCTCGACCGAGGGGGGACCCTGAGCGCGCGCGCGAGCAATATGAAAATTCGTCTCCCCGCCCACCGCGCGCGACGGGAAAAACTGTCATCTCCTGCGCGGAGACGCTTCTCGGTGCAAAGTACTAAAATAGATTGCAAGACGGAAGAAGGAGATGCGGCCCGCAAAGCCAGGTCGGACGGATCGATGGATTTCTCGCCGACGGAAGGTGCCTGCAACTCTCGGAGAAGGGTGCGTGCGACTCTCGCGGGAGCACTTCCTGGTTGCTCGGGCGTAACGCGGTGTGGTCACTCAATTACTCGAGAGGCACGCTCACCGGCAGGAAAATTTGCGATTTCAGCGAAATTTCGCGGAAAAGTGGCCAACGCGTTAAAGTGCGCGAGAGACGATTATTTTCCCCTTACAGAAACTCATAAGCTACTTCTCGAGGCAAAATATATCGTGAATAACTCATTTAACATCGAGAGCTTGAGAAGACGTTTCTTAAATTTACTATTTATTCGGTATACAATTCAGCTTTAAGTAAACAAACGATTAATTTCAAAGGTGCTTTTCTCAGGCCGTCAACGCGAAATAAATACTCGTGAATGTTAAATAAATATATTATTAATTCAGAAAGAGCCTCTTGTAAATTGTCTACCGAAGTAAATGTTGTTTCATTCAACAGAGATTCAGAGACTATTTTTCAATAGTGAAAAGATACCTCAAATGATTCATTTAGCGTTAGAAGTATGAAAAGACATTTTTCCGATTCTGCTTATTCAATGTACGGTATTCAATATTAAATATAATTAATTCGAAACTAAATTCTCCAAAGTGATTAGACAATTCCAAAGTAATGTTCGTTGCGCCGACGTTAAACTGCCTATAAAATTAGCGAGACCACTTTGTTCCAACTTGTTTTTTATTGTTTCTCTTATCGTTCTCGCGTGTGCGCGCCAATTGACTTGGCTGCCGCGGAATATGACGTTACGAGTGCGTCGATAGAAATCGAGCGAGAGCATGAAGAAAATTTCGTTAAACGGCCGACGGATAAACGGCGGCATAATGAAGTTACAGGACCGGCAAAATGCGTTCTCTATGGAAATCGAACGAAAGAGAAAAAGGGAGAGAGACAGAGCAAAGGACAAAGACCGATCGCGCGTAACACGCTGAACGCCGGCCCGGAGTTTTTGGCAACTCAGTTTTTATTCATGCAAATGTACAAAGTGTATCGATCCGACCTGAAAGCGTCCGCATTTTACTTTAGCGGATAGTTTCACATAGTTCTCGCGAATTTTCGAAAGCATTTTGGAATTATCGGCTTCGTCGGGCAGCCAACTCTCTCACTCTCTTATCGTGTGAATAATACATTTTCGGTGGAGTTTCCGAACTTCACTTTTGAAGTTTCACTTCCGCTTCATATTTATATAATACTTCGCAACGACCCTCTCTCTCTCTCTCTCTCTCTCTCTCTCTTTCTCTGTCTCTCTCTTGTTTAATTAATTGACACGAACAGAAATATGTTTACCTGAACGTGAGTGTATTTGCATTTTGGCTCTGCCGTAACGATAAATTACGACTTAAATATTTACATCGTATTAAACAAATAATTTATGTTAAATTGATTTATACGATTGAATTACAAGCTGGAGTGGAAATAATCTCAATAAACAAATCATATATAAAGTGGTTCTCTTTTAAATTAACATTTTAACGCTCAGCACAGTGAAATTAATAAAAACCTATCGAAACAATTAAAATCACAAAAATTGCTGGGACAACAGTTATTTTTTTCTTTTTTATTTTATTCTTATGGCTCGTAAAAATACTTCCGCGACTGTATATACAGCAAATAAAATATTTGTTGTGAAATATTTGTACGAAACGATCGTTTGTTGACGCTGATCCACAAATATTTTAGTACGACGAGATTCATATTTCTTCTCTCTTTCTCTCCTTCCCGTCCTCCGCCCTTTCCCTGTCTCTTTCACACTTTTTCAACGCGTGCTTTACGAAAAATCGTGTGCCGACAATGTAGAAATATCGGTGAACATACAATACGGCGAGATGAATCCGTAAGAGCGGGATTTGCAGCGATCAAGCGGGAGTTTTCAGAGTCCAATTTGTTTGATTGATATCGGTGGCTTTATGTAATTCTCGTCAAATGGAGATAGCCGTGTCGGATGGGCGCGACGCGCGACCGCAAATCTGTGTCAATCTGTTTAGTATTGTTCTAAATCCGTATCGTCAGCGCGATCGATGCCTCGTGCATTGATAATGATATGACCGTGTGCGGTCGAACACGCGGTCGAACGCGCATTACGTTCTTATCGTTATTTTCGTCCACACGGAACGCCTGCTCGAACATGTTTTCTTCCAGCGATTTCTCCGCGAACTCGGCCAAAAAAAAAAGAGAAAAAGGATTCTGAAAGAAAACAAATTAACTAATAAATAGATTCTTAGAGAATAGATTTTCTTAAAAAAGGAAATTTCGTTTAGATAAATTTTGCCTCAACATAACGAGCGTAGAATCGCAATAAAATAATTTCGATATATCATTGAAATTTTTTCCACAAATTCGACAGAAAATTTAAAGATAAAACATTCTTAAAAAAGTAAATTAATAGATAAATAGATTTTTATAGGAAATAGATTCTTAAAGAAAAAAAGAAAGAAAAAAGAGAAGAGAAAGAGAGAGAGAGAGAGAGAGAGAGAGATGTAGAAAGGGAAAAAATTTGAGATAAATTTTGCCTCAGTAAGCATAGAATCACAATGAAAGAATTTCGATATATCATTGAAATTTTCCTCACGAATTCGGCAGAAAAATTAGATAAAATCTTCTCGAAGAAAGTTAATTTATTGATAAATAGATTCTTAGAGCGAGAAGAGAGATTTTTCAAGAAAGAAATTTGATGTGAATTTACCTCGGCAAGAAAACGCAGAATCACAATAAAACAGTTCCGATATGTCGTTGAAATTTTCTCCACAAATTTGAGAGAAAAATTAGTTAAGACATTCTTAATGAAGATATACTCATAGATAAATAAATTTTTAGGAAGAGCAGACTCTTCAAAAAATAAATTCAGCATAATTTTATTTTAGTATAAAGATCGAAAAACTACAATAAAGCAATTTTCAATGCGTTGAATTTTTCACTTCATAATTTCTCAACGTCATATAAAACTGCTGAAATGGTTATTGCCCATTGCATTTTTGTGAGCAATTTCATTCCTACTTTATTCCCGTGATCTTCATAATTTAAATCCTTCCGAATAATTAAAAACATCCGTATTAAAAACGATGGTTTTTCTTAATCCCGACTGGGACACGGCATGAAAATTTTCAATTGTTAATTGCTCGGGGGATCCCGCGGCAATTACCAGTTAAAAAGTTCACCCGAGGTAAGTGAAAAACTGCAACAGACGCCTCGTTAAAATAAAAATTCTGCCCCGTCCATTATAAATAAAATTTCGTTTTATCCGTGGAATAAAACTTCCGTTTTGCCTATTAAATTTCGTTTTGTCCGTTGCAAATTCATCCTATTCACCGTGACTGTATGTGTGTGTGTGTATGCGTGTATGTGTGTGTGTCGAACAAATTCGTCAATTGTTTTCCGAGGCTCAATGACATATCTCTAAATTATGAGGGGATGGGGGAGAAATACCGACAATCGATGATGCCACGTGCGGACATTCGCGCCGGGAATTCAGAACATGAACTTCACTTTCGCGTCGATCGCACGCAGAAAGGGCGAGGGATGCGTCGAGACATTGATTTAAAATATCACGGTACATCCGCATAATGCAGGCGCATCTATATGCAAATAGTCGGCGCGACAGCGTTGGGGAAATGCTGCCTGCGAGAACCGTGGAAGAAAATTCGTTTTCCTAGCCTCGTGCGCTCCCTTTTGCAAGCGCGAAACAAATCTCGTAAATATATTCGGACGTAGCTATCTATATCCGAACTCGCGCGAGACGCACGGTCAATATTGCGAACCTGAGAGAGAGAGAGAGAGAGAGAAAGAGAGAAAGAGAGATGCGAGGTGATTTTTCGAAATCAGGGTTGAAAAATTTCGAGACTTTAAAAATCGACGATCAGGAAATTTCGAACAATAAATACAGAGTGTTTCTCAATTGGTAGCTACTAATAATTATTTCTCATTAAACTTTAAAAGAAAATAGTTCGAGATTAATCGATTTGATTTTTAATAAGAAATATGACGATATAATTAGTAGACATTAATTAATTAATATCGTGCATAGTAATATTCGCCAAAATAGCGCCCATCGTCGCCTCGACCGAATAAAAGAATTCGAGAATCGTTCCGCGCACGATCGTAACTTACAGTTCCGAATTCGCTCGAATTATACGGATTTCCTGGGCTGATCTGAAAACGCGATAATATCGTAAATCATCGGGAATGAGCGCCTCACATCCTCTGAATCCGTCGATGAAACGTTTCGGCAAGACCGTAACATCAATAATCGAGATCGAGATTCAGCGGTCAAATCCGTTGGGGAAAGAAGTCATGGATGAGAATACAGGCGAATCGACGTGGCCGATGTAATTTATGGCGATACGCATTGATATTGCCGTAATTTAACGATAACAGTATGTGGGAAAGAGCGTGTGCTTTATATAAAAAAATATTTCCACACATAACGTAAATTCATATTTTTAGACGATGGTATCTTCCATACATTTTTTCCGTCTATCCTGGATCCGTTTGTTTTCGAAAGTATAAATTCAACGCGGCTGTAAAGCGAATTTTTTTCCACGGCTTTGCAACACAGGCGATCTTTACGTTCATATTTCATTTTATTTCTGACGTTATATTTTTACGAATATTTTTAGTTGAATATTTATGTATTTCACTTTGTTATTCCGCGTTAAGAAAATACCGGTTTTAAGCCCGAGGAAATATAGGAAATGCGAATGATACGACACCGTGAGTTTATCTTCCATCCCGTTGAAAGCAAACCGGAAAATGTTGTTCGACAGATATAATAAATTCGCGTTGCGCGAAACGGCGTTTCGGGAAAATGGCGGTGGAAGATAAATGTAACTTTGTTTTCGAAGCGCACGCTTTCAACTCTTCACAGTCCTGTGTCGAATTGGCCCTCTACGTCGCGTTTTGTTCTAGACAATTTTATAAACCGACTCTTTATACATTTATATTACACAATATCAATATATTAATAGAAACGTATCGTTGAATTAATCGGATGAAACTTTAGGCACTCGGTTCGCCACGATTTCATCAACTCATTAGAGCCATCGCGGAATGAGACAATTATTTGAAGTATGACAGAAGATTGTGGCTAACAGTAACAAGCATTTTAATTGTATATATACATAAACATAATATAATAATAATAATAATAAAGTATAATAATAATAACAACATAGCATACATAGAATTTAAATTGTACGCGTTGTGAAAAACGTGTTCCGGTGACAAGCGCGAAAAAAGTGCAGTTAATTTTACACTTAAAACACTCCTCCCACGAGAGAGAGAGAGAGAGAAAGAGAGAGGGAGAGAGAGACGAGGAAAGAGTAAAAACGCGGCGTTACATTTTTTCCAGGTACCTGACGACGTCCCTATGCGGCGAAACCTGCTACTGTCCGGACACGGTGGTGTCGGTGCTCTTTTGGATCGGTTACTTCAACAGCGCCCTGAACCCGCTCATCTACGCGTACTTCAACCGCGACTTTCGCGACGCCTTCAAGGACACCCTGAAGAGCGCTTTGCCGTGCTGCGCCAGCTGTTGGAAGACGCCATCGTCGCAATTCGTGTAGCCCGGCACAAAAAGATCCGCTCCCGCCCCCCCGCCACAAGCACTCTCTCACTCCTTTTTTCCCTGTCCCCCGCCTCCGCGGCGAGTTCACTCTCTTTTTCCCCCGTTTGTTTTTCACTTTCTCTCTCTCTCTCTCCCTCCCTCCCTCTCTTTCTCTCTCTTCCTCTTTTTGTTTTAACAACGAATTGCCAGGCGGAATCGAGTTGCGCGAGCGCTTCGTTTCGGCGATTTTCGCGCCAGCCGACGCGCGAACCAGTCGAGTTCGCAATTAACGCTTATTGCCCGGCTCCATCGACTATACGCGCCACCGATTTTTTCGTGTTACTCGCAACTTTATACGACGAGAGAGAGAGAGAGAGGGAGAGAGGTAGAGAGGGAGGACGGCGTTAGGTCGATCGTTAATCGTCGCCGCGCGGCTTTCCGTCGAAAAGCGCCGTTCTCTTTTTCGTCCAACCGCCCTGTGTAACGACTCCTGTTGGCGACGTGTGATGTATGACGGGCGCTCGTTTCCACCGCCGATTTGAAGTAATACACGTTGATACAAACTCGAAACTGGGTATTTCGCGTAGCAACCGAGCGATGGTTTTACTTACAAACCGGACGCGACCAGCGAAAAGCATGACTTTGACGCGTCGACCGCCGCACGTCGATTTCCGCCGATTGCGCGACTAACGGCGAAATTGCCGAAGATGCGGGAAAACGGGTGTAAGTCGGAACAAGTGTATGCTTCACTGGCTTCTTATCGGTCGTACCACCAATTTCTCGGAGAGATGCATTTGATTATATTTTATAATTATCTTCTCTCTAGGATTGGAAGGGAAGAATCAAGGATTCCTCAAATTTTGTGACGGTAGAATCTATCTAGTTGGAAAAAAGGTCGAATGAGTAATTTGAAATAAGAAGATATATGGAGCCGAAAAATTTAGTCAACAAAGAAAGTTTATCGGAATTGAGGTAGTCAAATATGTACGCAATAAAACAAAAAAACGAAAACGAAAAATTCAAATATTGGAAGGTCGTTCCAACTGTATAATACGAGTAATTCTAAATAGAAAAAGGTATTAAATTTAAATGCAGGGAATTAGTCCAATATTCCTTAGCAGATTTTTACTTGGATCATGTAAATTTTACTTGGATTAAGTGATTATATTTTATTCCGATCAAGGAGTATTGGAATAATAATTTACCTGAATCCAGAACTTTCGTTTCACTGTCCACTTTTAAACGGAAGGGTTAAGTCATTCATACGATAAATACAGCCGACAATATGTCGACTCAACAGCGCAGTCGCCTTGTTAAATTAAATATCGACTTGTTTTCACACAAATCGGACGTCGAAAGACACTGGAATTTCGCCGAGAGAATTGGTCGGCGGTTTAGTTGGCCGTGTACGAGCCTGAAATTCAGTTCGTTCAGCACGATTCGAGTTATTCTGACCCATCTTTTTTCACAATAACTTAATTAAAGACGCGGTAGTGTCACGAAATGTCGGTCACCGGACGTGTTAATATGCGCGCGCCCTCCTTGTCGTTCAATGGCTCTCACTGGAGCATCATTTCGAACCTCGTTCATTCGGAATATTTCCCAGCTGGAAACGTTGAAATAATTACCTCGACTGTGCTACGCGTTTCGGACGTTGACTCGAAACCCCGAGGCTTCTCGGAGAGGAAAGGACTGAATGCGGAAGCGCGGCTCACGAAGCCGGTAAGTTCCTACGATTCCGCGCATATACATTAGGTCGCCGAGTTAATCGGCGGGCGTATTTCTCGCATAGCGCGCATAACGACGACAGCGGCGTTAACCCCTTTAAATGCACATTGCGCGTAATTATATCCTCCGCGCTTTTCGCACGTCATGCGATACGTATCGGCGGATAGCTAAAGAAATATCGCGGTCTTATTTCCCGCGAAACGCCCAATTTTTTTTTTCACCCGTGTTGATATTTCAATATCCCTTTCTTCTCGTTTTTCTTTTTTTTTCTTCTTTTCAATCTTCCTGGGGACACCCCTTATCGTTGTATCGTTCCGAATATATTCCGGTTTTCATGAGAGAAATGAATGTCACGTATTTTCTGCCGTTTCACGCGCGTCCACGCGTCGATAAAGAAAGGAAAAATCCGGTGAGAATTTTTAATATCCCCTTCCGTCATTCCCCCCACCCCCCCTGACATTGTTGCGCTTTTTCCCACACCCGGGAAAGTATGAAATCGCGTGTCGAATTCGCGATAGATTTCGCGATGATAATTCTTCTCTTAAGAGGAGGAAGCGTGAGAGATACAACAGGAAGAAGAGGGGTTTATTATTTCGAGCATCGCGCATTTGTAAATGTTAATATTCCAAATTACATGTATCCATTTCCGAATTTAACAATTTACGAATGCGCTGTTACGTTGCTCAATTCGGCAAAAATAGAAGCGGGGGAAGCCATTAATATTATTTTCGAAGCCGTTCCGCGCAGCAGCTCCCGCGGGCTGCTATTTCCATTGATTTATTATTAAACTGCCGCTCCGCGGCGCTCAACGGTGAATTACGATCGCGATAAAGCGCGACGTATAAAAATGCATACCCACGCGTTTAAGGGTTAGGCGAGCGGCGGCAGCCGTGCTGTGCGTTCCTCGAACCCACTCGTCGTCGACGTCGTTTCCGGAGTGACGATGCGATCGGCAGATAATTGTCCGGCTACGTAATCGCCCGAAATGCAATCAATAATGAAATTCGTGCCGTCGGGATCAACGAATCGCGTCGCAGCGGAACGCGAGAAATGCATTCGAAACTCGCGCACGCGAAATTAACGTTTTCCGACAAAGGGGTGAGCTAAAACGGGTTATTAGCGAGTCGAATCGGCACCGCCCAGAGCGATTATCGCTTCAACATTTGAGGCTCCGCGGAGCCTCGACTCGAGAGTTACTCGCGCCGCGGATCACACTGAGAGAACAAGTATCTAACAGATAAAAATATTTATTCGTTGGGTACTGATGGGGGAAGAGCACCAAAACTGATATAGGTATGGTAAACCGACACACCAATGTTTCTCGGCTGCAATGCGCTGAAATCCGTTGGACAGAACTTAAAACTTCGTCTATTGTGTACAGTCGGAGCTGAAATCGGTTTCCGTTTGCAAATGCGACTATGTTATTAAGATTGTTGAATTTCTCGTCGTGCTGAAGTTTTATCGAGCTGTCTTTTCGTGAAAATTAAAGTAATAAATCGACGGTAAGTAATTTATTCGACAATGATACGTCTATTCTGATGCTTCTCCTCTAACACAATCGCTTTCACACTAAAGCTAACAGATTCAAGAAAATGTATATCAATTTAAGACGATGTATGTTGAATAAATATTTCTTACTTTCTACATATTTTTTCTCTCAGAACACTATCCGACATAGGCGGACGTCGACGTCGGCGATCGATGGAATAAATATTTCTAGATCGCAGATCGATTAACGGGTACGTTGGCCGAAGCAAGGATCTCTCCCCACCTTCTTTTCGTTTCCTTTCGGAAAATCCGCAGCGCAGCGGATATCAATTTGCGAATACTCGCCATCGAGGAAACTCCCACACGCGTTCCGAAGAAACAATTTCGACGAGTAATCGCTTCTCGAAAATATTCAATATTTAATTCTCATCGTTGTTAATTACTTCGTAATATCGCGCTGTTAATTGGATACTTTCGGGAAACGCGGTCAGAGCAGCGATCGCGGTACGAAGTGAAATTTCTCGCGATACGAACCGCAACTTCTCCCAATTCCGCCGTGTTGGCGATCAATTTCCGAGGCGGAGATGAGATTCTTCTTACGCGCGTTCGTGGACTGATTAACAACGAAAGTCGTACGTTGATCTTTTTCCTTCCTTCCGGGCTCAGCTCGGAAGTGGAAGTTGGAAGGAGGAAGATCGCAGCGTCGTCGTGAAGCTACGCGGAATACGAATAGCCACGCTCGCGAGACATACAGGAAGGAAAGGAGATAGGAGAGGGGGGGGGGCAGGGAGATTTGTTAATCTGCGTTTACCCTGTAAGTACGTCGAGGAGCCCGGAGTTAGCAGGCGAGATAGACGAATAAAGGGAGGGGGGGGAGAGAAAAAGAGAGAAAGAAGGCGAGATGAAAGGAGAGATGGAGGGAGCGAGAGGGAGCAGTGCTAATTAGATGTAATTACTAGCGCCGGCACGCGAGGCTGTATCATATGTAACTTGCGACACTTATTAACGGCGAGACCGTGCACGTGTGTGTAATATTATGGTAATCGCGAAAATAATACAATTAACGCCGCGATGGATTAGTACGCATAAAGACGCCGCGTCTCCGTGATGCTATCGATCCGCCGCTGCATCCGAAGGACGACAGGCGCCACCCGTCGAATTTTCAGTCACAGGCCGAATTTCAACCGACACCCGGTAATAATTTCACTGTTAATTGCGGCAATGTGCTTCCGGATCGCGAGCGACGGCGCTGCGTCGTCGTGTCGTATCACCGATTTAGGAAATTGTGAAATTGCGTCCGCAGCTGACGCGTGTCGCGTCTTAAATCGGATATTTTCCACCACCGATATCCATCCGGAACTCAAAGTCGCGAGTATTACCCGAGTAATCGAATACTATACGAATAATCGGATACCTGGCCGATACTCAAACCGATGAATATTATCTGAATACTCGGTGAGGGAAAAATGGTAGAATCAACGGAATTTTGTTTAAACGAACAATATTTCCGTAAGCACAGCGGTTAGTCCATTGAACAAATTATACAGTCGCTGTAATGAGTTATCGACGAATTCAGCAATTACGATCTGGCCGATAACTGTATCAACGTAATATCTCGTTGCGCCAACGCGTAATTCGTTCAGTGGTTACGATATTTTCTGGAAGTAAAGTTGACCGCTGATGTCGATTCGATCGCTTTTTCTTCTCAGAGTACTTGGAACTGAAAATCGCGAATAATAACCGGTCTATCTCTGATCTGTTATTAATTGCCGCCGCAATTAATTATATTTTTCTAAGATAAAGGTAAGCGCCAAAACTGATATAGGTATGGTAAATCGACATACCCATGTTTCTCGACCCTGTAGTATTAAGTCCTGCCGGACACTACATGAACTTCGTCTACTATGTGAAATAGTTCGAGCTGAAGTGGTAGTTTCCGTTTGCAAGCGCGTTCGGTTATATTATTAGCGTCGTTTGATTTTTCATTGTGCTGAAATTTCGTCGAATTTTCTTCATGTGAAAATGCAAATAAAAAATCAGCGGTAAGTAATTTATTTGACAATGCTATTTTGTAGTGTAAGTTCCGAACTTTTTAAATCATTTCTCAATTTTATGCAATTATTCTCTAATCTCTGTCATTGAATCACGGAAGAAAAATCAGAGTCAGAGGTTGTTCTGTAAACCGACATACCTGAGTTTTAATTTTTCAACTGACATATCTGGAGAGAGTTCTCGTGTATTCGGACAGTGCAGACCATAAACACCATGACCCGTAATTTGTGAATTTGGCATACCTCTTGATCGTATTAATTTTCAATTATTACCTCTTAATCGGCCACAAGCCAAGTACCGTCGCCGAACAGAACTCATCCCGAAGAGCCTCGGCAGCGAATTTTGTGGCGCGTGAGACAGCCGCGCTCGCGTTTCTTTATCGATACGATCCATCGCGCGCGATACCGCCTGTACAATAAATGTACCATATAGTGATAAAACGGAGAGAGGGACTGTAAATATATGTATACGTAGCGCACTATTTGCGAGCGGACGAACGAATGAATGAATGAACGAACAAACGAACGAACGAACGAACGAATAAACGTACGAACGTACCCAGTGAGTGCTTGTTGTTTTTGTAAGTAAATACAACCATGATACATTAATTGGCGTCGAGCTGCGTGTCACGTGTGTTTGCACGCGATCAGGGGTAGCAGGGAACGTGGGCCGAAAGTATATCGGCGCCGACCGTAAAAGCAAACAGGTACACTTCGTTACTCGCGCGCGCTCAAGTACAGGGTGTGAGAGAAGTCGTAACCTAACGAAAGAAACTTCCACCCGACAATTTTTCATCCCGAAGTGCCAACCGGCTGGCTTCTTCCGTCGGCTTACCGAATCTCACGCTGTCGACTCGATGCCGGGATTTAATCCGAGTTACTTAACTTTTATTAGAAATTCTCTTTGAAATATATATTAAGAGTACCTGCAGGTAATCAAGTATTTCGAAATGAAACACACCGACGGTTAAGAAATTATATGTCCTATGTGCAAAATGGAAAGTTCTCGAGAGGAACGAAAGATCGCCTTCGAAAATCCGTTCCGAGCGATCGAGTTTTTTTCTACATTTTTAAGTTTTTTCAAGACTTCAAACGGAAACAGAACAAATTTTTAACAAGTTGAAAGAAAAAGAAATTCTGAGTTTACTGAACTTCAGCAATGGTCGTTTTTGTAGATTCGAATTGTAATTGTATCTGCACTTTTTGGCTATCAACGTTTAAAAGTCGATAGAAAATGTAAAAAAAAAAAGTGATAGAAACGATTGAAAACGTTGCGCTTTTGTTTGAAACAATAAAAAACTAAAAAATATGGAAAACGTTTGATCGTTCAGAGAAAAATGAATTTCCAAAATAATTTTTCTTTTTATTCAGAAGTCGTACAAAGATATTATTCCCAATCAATAATATAAGTGCTTTATGCACGAGAAATAGCATACTATGAAAATATTCTTTACATACTATTATTTACAACTCAACTGAAGTATAAAAAGTAACGTAAATGTAAACATCTTTACGATATTTCATTACTTATAGATAGTCTTGATATATTTTTCAAGCTACTTTCGCGCAACGTTTCTCTCTCACTTTTTCTTGCGACTGGAAACACCCTGTACATCAACAATCCCGGTGATTGGTCCTCGACCTGGGCTCCAACGTTTCTCCTTCGAGATGCGCCTATTAACTTTCGTCGTTTCGGTGAAGAAGCGCTAAGACGATGCTGTCTGGGTCGATCTAATGGGCGTAATCGGGCGTCTCCGCTCACTCTTGGATAATTGCTCGAAAGAGACAATGGGAAAGAAAGAGAGAGAGAGAGAGAGAGAGAGGGAGAGAGAGAGAAGGGTAACTAGATAGAGACGAAGAAAGGAAAAAATTGATAAGAGCTACGCGAACGCGTGCTAATCGGCGCAATTTCGTCGAAGACACGACTCCAGATCGGCGCAGCAACCTTGCAATTTCTGACAAGAGCCGTTCCTTTTACTCTCCCAGTCCTCGCAACGAGATGTCCGCGACGTGAGCGGACGTGAGCGGGAAGCGCAAGGCTGTTAGGTTCATTAAAATCTTTCAAATTCACGGGAGCGTCAGAGCGGCGCTCGTCAAACTCGCGAATTGAGCTCGAGTCTCGAATGGAAGCGCGCGCGAGAGCGCGACGTCGGCAAATATTGGACGACGAGGGTGACGAAGGACCACGAGATCGTGTCGAGAACCGATATAATTTCGGTGAATGAGTGAGAGTGAGAAAGAGATAGATAAATAGATAGATAGATAGATAGAAAGTGAGAGAGAGGGAGAGAGAAAGAGAGAGAGAGAGAGAGATAGAGAGAGAGCTCGGTTGCCCGATGCTTTAGATGCGCCTTTATTTTTCTATGTGCACGTCGATTAGTTGCTCTCGCGTCGAGACGGCGTTTTAGACGTTTTATATATCGGGCTTCCGTTCGTAGTACCGTCGTCTCGGCTGGTCGTAGACGCAATCTCGCTGATGTATGCGATCGCGCCGAATGGGGAAGGAGGAAATGGGAAGAGAAGCGGTCCGAAAGTCCATCCTCGCGCGTCCGGTCTGTGTCGGACACGAAAATGTCACCGATTAAGGAAGGAATGGAAAAGTTAGACGGCCGGAAGTATACGGCATTGAAATTTCTATTACGAACCTGAAGAGACGCGCCTCGAATATTCAATCGTTCGAAAGGTGGACTCGCGAGAGCTCAAGGATCGCGAGGTTCGGCTTGAGTCAAAATTTAACAAGTTAACTGCTACACCGACATCGGGGGACATTTTAACGCCGCTTTAAAATGTCGGCAGGTTACTTTGATATAATTTAATTAATTATATTTATTACTTAGCAAAATTCAATAAAAATTTATCGCCGCAAAGAGAAAAAATCTGCGTGAGTTAACGTGCACGGAAGGGGAAATTCTTTTCGCTTAGCAGTTGTTGAGACAACTCATAGCTAGACTGACAATCAATTTGTTAACGCTTGAACTACCAAAGCGGTCGAAGTTACTGGTTTGTGATTTATTATAAAAATTACTCAAATTTATAACGGTTTTGTATTTTTGATTGAATAAAACTAAAAATAAATAAATAACTATTTTCCTCGCATCAAGTTTTTTTTAGTCTTTGTTTTCATTTTTAAATCCTTATCTTTTACCTTTATTTGTCCATATCTCATTAAAAGAAAAAGAAGCAGATCCCCTTCTTTTCTCTTATCGTTCTTCTATGTGGTTAATCTTTTTGTTCGAATTTTCGTGTATTGTGCATTTTACTAAAAGGATAGAAGAAGTTCCCGTTAATAAATGAATAAATTTTGACCGTTTTGGAAGAAAGAAATCGCTAACCGCCGGTAGTTCCAGTGTTAAAAGCGTGAAAACGACAGCTTCATGTACGTCCCTTGTGAACCGAAAGTGAGGATGGACTCTCGCGACGGAATGTCGACGCGAGGAGACTCGCCTGCCGATCAGTCTCGTTACACGAGACTCGCAGAGAGTTTCGTCCCGATCGCTTCGGGAACGTCGGAGGTATTCCCCAGCTACTACAAAGACGACGACGACGGCGACGACGACGGCGGCGGCGTCGGCGTTTATCGGCGATGTCAGAGCTACTGCGAAATTACGCCACGTAGAATATCTAATAAATATAGGAGACTCGGCGCACTTCAACCGGCGGAATTCAATCGACGACGGCTGTTTGTCCGTGCGAACGCAACGTTGAGAATCTGATGACAATCCCGAAGTGACGCGAGGATCACGCGCGAGGAGGACGCGAGGAGACGAATCGATCGCCGGTTTCACTCGAGTTGCGCCGCACATTGGGTCTAATGAGAGAGAAGCGATACGGAAAAAGCAGTTCGGCTTAATTTACCCGAAATCGACGAACCAAACGCGCGCTTTGGTTGAGGGAAACAGAATTTCCTGGCAATAAGAACCGGGAATTCGGTTCCTCTCAAATGAAACGCGTTTGATTCGCCGATTTCAGGTAAATTTAAGCAAACCTTTTTTTTTTTTTTTTTCGTGAAGGCCTGGTACTAATAGTCGTTACTCGAAATCTGAGTTTTTCAGATCTGAGTTTCTCAGTTAAATCGTGTGATATAACATAATGAGATTACATAAGGTAGGGCGATAACTATTACAACCACCTTGAATATCTTCGAAATATGCGAGTAAAAGAATTTATCTAATAGGAGTAGCATTAATATACCAATTACTTCGAACACCTTCTGTAAATGTAAACTTTCCTCTTCTTCAAATAGTCGTTAATAAAATAATTCTATTTTTCGGAGACATTCTCAAAGTGGTCATAATTGTTATCTTACCTCGTATTTGTAATTGTGCTTCGACTGAACAATTCGTATATAACTTGAAATTTAAATCCGAGTACCTCAATCGGAATGAGTTTCAAGTAACGACTAAAAATACAAACCTGAAAGAGAGAGAGAGAGAGAGAGAGAGAGAGAGAGGAGAAAAGAAGAAAAACCGCACCGAGCCAAAAGCGTAGCGTTTCAACGAGCGATTCTAGCGCATCAGCAGCGGTCTTTAGGGTGTTTCAAAGCGGCAGACACACACGCAGGTAGAATTAAGTGCGAATGGGAACGCGACGAAAGGACTGATGTAGATATCTATGTAAATTGCGAGGGACGAGAAACGGGGACAAAAGAGAGCGAGACAGAGAGAGGAAGAGAGAGAGAGAGAGAGGGAAGGGGAGAAAGAGGCGAATCAAGTCGGGGCAAAATTGACTCGACCCTACGCGATCTATCGCTTTAAATGCCAGTGTATACATCGACGGCCGATGAAACGGGCTCGTTCGATGGCGGGAGCGATCTCTCTCTCGACCCCGTCTCGCTTGTCGGCCGATCGAAAACGCAGCACTATTTACCGAGAAAGAGAAATGGAGAAGGCGAATTGTACCCTGATTGCCACTCTCTCTCTCTCTCTCTCTCTCTCTCTCTCTGAAATAATTCACCGCTACGAAATAATTAGAAGATTGCTTTCTCAAACCACGCTATCGCGAAATATCTGTTTCTCTCGAGAAATTTATCTTAATATTCCTAATCTGATTTTCGAGAAATATTTACCGTTTCGAAGCGTTTAAACGTTTTCGCTTTCATCCGCGCGGTTTGTTGTTGTTCAATTTGCAGAATTATTCGGATAACTCCAAAATTATTTTAGGACGGGGTATTGCATAAAAAAAATAATCTTTCCTTTCTCGTTTGTCTAGCACGCGCAATCAATAGCGACTTAATTTCGCCTCGCTCGACGATAATCGCCGACGAGGGAGAGAGAAGGAGAAGGAAAAGGAGAACGATGAGGAGAAGGATGGAAAATAAACGAGGTTATATTACGAAAAGCAGCACGGTCTTTAATCACCGCTACCATCTCCCACCCGACCACCTCTCCAGCCACTACCGCGATACCTATCCCTTGTGTCAATATTTTACGAGTTCCCGCATTTAATGCGGCCAATCGGGAAGCGCGGATTGCTTTTAGATGGATTTCGGTTTAGATTGGACGGTGTAAAACATAGCGGTCGGCTATTTTGGCGGAGATCCTTGCGAAAACTAAAATAGAGGGCATAATAGGAGGATAAATGCTGATAAAGAGCGCGTCGATCTCAAGTGTAAAATGTACTAATGTTGTCCAAATAAATCGGGTATTTCTATATTCGGGTTCCCGCGTATTCAAACTCACATATATTACCCAGGTACCTGGGAACAAAAAAATCTTCGACGGGGGGAGAATCATATTTTTTTTATATGAATATATTTTTCCCGTCGCAATTTATGCATGAAAATATTGAAATAAAGTTAACGAAAAGTATACACCTTGCCTAATGTTTTACATTTTAACATTTTCATGTGGAAACGAGATATTTCGTAAAGAATCCATTTCTGATTGACCCTAGTTAATACTTTAGTTAATACTTTTATATTTAGCACAACTCGAGGGATAAAGAAGAAGGGATAATAATAAGAATAAATAACCCGTCGTTCGGTTGGTTGGTACTGAGGTAATTTGAAAAACCCCGAGAGACTCAGGTAATACTTGAGATCCCCTGTTTTGCATTTTCATCCACCCCTTTGCCGTAAAATATCACTGGAAAAATAAAGAAAGGGAAATAATAAGAATAAGAATAACTCTGGATACCCGTGTATCTGGAATTGACACCATCAAGACGCCTTTTAAAAAAGATAAGTATCTAGGAAGTAGAGGAAGAAGAAAAAGAAGAAGCGGGGAAGGAAGAAAAAAGAAGAAAGCGGCGAATTAATTTAGAAAAGCGACGTCATTGTCACGGTAGTTCGTAGTTAACCGATGCTGCAACGAACGCGAGACTGATCGATTGTCCGTCGACCCTGACCATGCCCGAGCGCTTTTTAAGCCGTGTGCCACCTTCTTCGCTATTCTTTGCTAAATTCCCGACGCTCGCTCGCGCACATGAAACTGCAGTCCGTCCTAAAACGCTTTTTTTCTCAAATCGAAACGATTACGGCCTTTCTTTCGAAAACCGATTTAGTTTAAACTTCATTAGCGAGCTCCTTTTAGATTAAAAAAAAAAGTAGAAAAAGAAGGAATTTTTGGCTCAAAAACTAAATAACCTTTTTAATGCTAAATAACTCCTTTGAGATTAAGCAACTTTTAATTTTTAATTTTTTAATTTTTAATTTTTAATTTTTGACATTCATAATTTCAGACTTTTTGTATATAACATACTTCCTTGCGACGACCATAATTTTGGCCCAAATATTGTAAAGGTCACAAACTAGAGCAATATTTAAAATATTTAAGTATCCCCTATTGTTTATTAAACGATTATTGACAAAAGAAATTTCAGAAATAAACGTAATTTTGATACCGTGTGCATTTAAGAAGTAAACGTGTATATTATACGATGTACATTATATCTAGAAATATACAGGATGGGTTAGGGTAGCCGTTAAGACTTTAGGGGAATTTTCGCCCACACGTGCACGGTAAAAAATTCCTCGTCCAAATGTTAAAGTTTTTGTATTACTGACTTTTGATTAAAATCTCAAAATGTCAATATTTTCAGAAGTCTCGCCGCTGATTGCGAGTCGCGATCGCCGCTCGCGCTTTAATCTCGCGCACGATGCGAACGGAAGCAAGTAAGGCGCTCATAATTCGAGCGCGAATTTCTCCGCTGTGCAAACGTTGAATTTTCCCTTGCGTGTAAATATTTTATTTTCCGTCGATCTTCTTTCTCTCCTTTTTCCTCTTCTGCAAACAGTGCACGTACAAAACGGCGAGCTGTGAATTGAAACTCCCCTGACCGTTCCCGTCGTTTCAGGGTTCGATCGGTGAAGTCGAATCGGGCAAGCAGTAATGAACATTAGAGTGTAAATTCATTGAAATTTATTCGATCCCACGTGGTCGCGTCCCCGCGATAAAATAAAGATAAAATGGGGGTAGGCGAAGGTGAGCGCAGATCGCGCTGCTACGCCGGCGGGAGCGATCGTGTTCCGCCGGGCAACACGAACAAACAATATTTCGCTGTCTTCCTTCACAGGTCGCGCGCATCGTATTATACGTTGTTTTCATTGGTCGGTGAATTCCGTCGGGAGGCCCGAGACGACAATTGCATCCGTTAAAACTGCGGATCGGCAAACATGACGACGGAGATGGGGACGAAGAATTGCGCGCGAAGCGGCAGATCGACGGATAGACAGACGGACGGATAGACGGGCAGGGAGAAAGACAGGCTGGCAGGCAGACAGCCGGTTAAGAAACATTACGGAAAACGCGAAACGAGAAACGGGATTTCGCGAAACCGCCAATACTTGTCTCACGTCGCGACAGCTGCGCCGACAGCCGTGAAAAGACGCCCTTTTATTCCTCAGTTGGTATTCGACCCGCGTCGCCGAGTCGAAATATACGTGTACACAGCGTCCCGAAATTCTTTCTTAGTTTCTAGGCGAATGTCCGAGTCGTGGAGGGTGATTTTTGTAATTCAGAGGGTGGTTTATATTTGTCAAAAATATGCTAACGCTCTTATCGCTTCTGAACTTTCTCTGCTAAAAAGGAATGGAATTTCGTGTTTCCTTCCCTCTTCTGTTTGTAAAATTAAACATTTTTCTTCTATAGTGGTAAAAATTTGAGAACATGTTAATCCTCCATATCCTGAATTTTTCTTTGTTTTTGAAGATAATAACCTAACATAAGTCAAATATGGATTGTGAGATATAAATTAGTAGCCAAGTTTTAATTAATAAATTTAATTTTAATTAAATTTAAATTTATAATTAGAAATATATAAATAAAAATAAAAATATTTATTTATCCGCCGAGTCGAAATATACGTGTATACAGAGTCTCGAAATTTGATAAGCGAATCGTAAAAATACTCTTGAAGGTGATTTAATTGGCGAATATCCGAATAGTGAGGGTGACTTTTTTAACTTAAAGGGTAGTTTTCCAAGTGTATATATAAAAAATATGCGAGCGCTTTCATTGCTCGTTTTTCCGTTAAACAAAGACTGCGATTTCTTGGTTGCTTTCCTCTCCTATTTGCATAACTTAAAATATTTTATCCGTCCGTGGTAAAAATCTTTCTAGAATATGTTAATCCTTCATATCTTGATTTTCTCGCTGTCTCTAAAGAAAATGACATTACATACAAAGGTGAAACATTGATTATGGAATGTAAATTAATAGCAAAATTTTAATTTTTAAATATTTATTTATCTGTCGAGTTGAAATATACATTTAGACAGCGCTTCGAAATTCGATACGCGAATCATAAGGATACCCTTAAAAATGATCTAATTGAGGAATATCCGAATCATGAAAGATGATGTTTTTATTTCAAGAAGTAGTTTTCCAATTATGTCAAAAATATCCGGGCGCTTTTATCACTCACCAACTTTTTCGCTAAAATAAACTGTGATTTCAGATTTTCCTTTTCTTTTTACTTGTGAAACTTCAAATTTTTCCTTGCATACGTGGTAAAAAATTTCCTAGAACACATTAATCCCCTATATCATGATATTTATTTATTTCTGTAGAACATAACTAACATAAAATTGTTAAATATATATTGTGGGATGTAAATTGACAACAAAATTTTAATTTATAAATATTTGATTATCTTTAAAAACAATACGCACATTGACGTAAGAAATATAAACCAATAACTGCTATAAACAAATTATTTCGTGGCAATATTATTGCTTTAAAATTATACCTTTTCTTCTCTCTTTTTGTACTTTATTTTATTTTATTTATTATTATCTAATATGCGCAAAAGACGTCTTTCTATCTTAATTAATTAATTAATACGCAAAGTGGGCAAATAAAATCAGACCTTAAAAATAGAAATATGTAGGTAACTTTTCCTAGAAACTTACATAAGATAATAGGGGATTAATATATATATATTCTCTCTTCTTTTTCTCTATCATCTTCGTTTCTCCCAGTTTCCGTTGATTTCATTCAATCGCGACTGTCGCGCATAAAGTCCCATTCTCTTTTACCGCGTGTGACTTTCTTCGCAATTTCTAAGAAACACCCTGTATGTGTACCGCTTTTACATATACCACATAAGATCACGGCGAGACGTCAGAGAAATATTTTCCCCGCCAGCCTTCGTCGCACGAGCCAAACTTCCGTTTCGTCGCCCCACATCGGCGGCGGCGCGAACGAGCAAGCTGATTTCTGCTCGACATGAAAATGTCTCGAGTCCTTGTGTACCGAATACTTAACATTCCGCTTTATCTCGAAATTAGATTTAATTTCAGCGAACATTAATCTGAAATTCAAATGCGTCCGGAAGGTGAGCGGTGCGAAGGCGGGAAAATTCACGTGTTTATATGGGGGAGCATTCCACGGTTTTATTTTATAAGACGATTTCATTTAGGCGGATTAATCTGAAATTCAAATCCGACGGGGCGCCTGTCGAGATGATATTTATATATTTATCATGGGAAAGAGTATCTCGAGCGCGAAAAGTGCGAGCGAGCCATTTCGCCAGTGATTTTTTTTCAATTTAAAGGGAAAAGATGAGCAAGAGGAGGTACTAGATATATGTTTGCGTGTTTATACGGAAAATATACTGCATTTTATTTGTAAACGATTTAATTTACGTGAGTTAATTTGAAAGTCAGATTTAGCGGCGGAAGCGTCTCCGGGAAGATATTTGCGTATTTATTACGGGAAATATTTTGAGCGTGAAAAATAGAAACGTTTTTTCTCGCCGCACGAAGGGAACACAGTTTCACCGTTGCGAATCAATAACGAGTTTACGCCATGTCGAACGTAACTAATTGTCCTCGTGAAAAATTTTCGACTTACGCTTAGGGGAAAGTGCCCTATTATCGGGTACCATTTGTATTTGTCTAAATTCTGAGCAAATGAGATTGTTAGAAATCTTGGAAAAAATATAACTTACACTCGTTATATTGTTATTTTGTTATGCCTTTGTGGAATTTGCACAAAATTTTTATCGTAAAATTAAAATAAAACTAGATAAAACTAAATAACTTTTTACCATAAAAATATATAAGATTAAAGGTAATATATAAGAATATACAATAAATGTACAAAATAATATTTTTTTTCGGGACTTAGATTCTAGAAGAGCCAATCGTCAAACACTTTAAAAAATATTGGCGCAAGGAATAACGTAATAATTTTCATAAGACTATAACATATTTTCATACAGAAATATTGTTGGTTTGCATCCGTGCGCATGAATTTTAATTTTACACCTTTAACAGGGCTTTAGAGTCTAATAAAAAACAGTGATATATCGGTTTTTATGCTCGTTCTCTACAATTTTCCTCTTGCCTCCGCGGGAAGAAAAATAAAAAATGGTCCTTAAAATACATGAATGAAGACTTTTTCTCCACTCTCTCCTTTTAATTTCGTTTCTTCCGGTTTCTGTAAATTCCATTTAATCGTGCCGGTCACGTGCAAATCCCCGGCTGCTTTCAATGTGATTCGCCCGGCGGCATCGCAGGATTGTATGTAATTGCGACTTACAAATCGCGGGTAAAAGGTCGACTGTTATCCTTTGGAGCACGATCTCGCATTACAACGCAGCTTGATATAACGAGCTCGTCGAGAAAACAACAACGCGACAACGTTCGCCGCGACAACGGTGGCGTCTTGCCAAGGCGAGAGAAATAAAGCAGAGTGTTTTCGTTTCCGCTGGCTCGCAGGAACGAAAAAGAGAGAGAGAAAAAAGAGGAAGAGGGAGAACGATAGCAAAAGAGAGCAAGCACATTAATCACGACCGCAGCGACGTATTCCGCTTGAAAGAGATCTTGTATTATTTCTTCCTCTCTCTCTCTCTCTCTTTCGGTTATAACCGCGGTTTTATTCCTTCCGCCCATCCTACAACGGCCGCGTAAAACGTCCGTTGCGTAAACGCACGCAACGCTCGCAAGGATAAGCGTTTGAGAAATGGCATGGCGGGAACACACCGGCCCACGAAAAAGCGGCTCGGTCGTAGTGGCCGAGTAAATGGATTAAGATAAGATGAAATGGCGAGCGGAGAGCGCGCCAGCAGGCAGGCAAAAAAGAGAAAGAAGGGGAATGGGGAACAAGAAAAAGAAGGAGAAAAAAGTAACCGGTAAGTAACGTTCTTTAATTAAACTGAGATAACGAAGATGAAATTTGAGTCGAGTGCCATTAATCTCGTATAAAAATATCCTGGGAATTAAATTCCTGGGACTCCTTGTCCCCCGATTACGTGCACACACACACACACACACACACACACACACACACACACTAATCGAATCGGGCCGGTGTAAATAGAGAAATGAGCTTTTCTCCTCTCGACAAGAAGAGAATTTTGTCTCTTTAAGCGTTCCTTTTAAAGCCACCAGTCTCGATTCAATGCCCTTCTCGTTGGTAACGAAAGCTCTTCGAAACATCGCCATATTTGAATACGATACACATAACTACGAGGTTCTCTCTCTCTCTCTCTCTCCTCGGAATTATCTCCCGTCCGATATACCTCCGGAAGATCCGCGCACACACCATGAATAATTAATCACGACTTCATTTTTCTCTGGAGATCCTTATCCGCGGAATAAATACCGCGAGGATTCGTGTCGCCCTCGTGGGAGACCGCTCGCGCACTTCTCACATGCGGCATGCGTAAGCGACCGATATTTGATAGATCGACGGATAACGGCGCCCTCCTCCTCTTCATTGGACGCCGAATGAGAGATGCTCGTTGCGATAAATTTTAACGATTCGCGACCTTCCACCTGTTCGCCCTTAAGAGCGTAATTTGTCGCCGGGCGGGCCGCGCCATTGAAACGCGCGCACGTGTCGCGCTCCTTAGGGGGAGATAATAAATTATCGGCTCTTTCGAAATCACAATTATGACAAAAAGATATACCATCTGGTAATTTACGAAGAATGAGATAAAAAGGCTGAATGGAATATGTATTGCGAACGTTCGTTCTCTCGCTGGACGTTTCAGTTGAGATTCTTTCATTTCTTCATTTTCCCCGGCACTGTCGACTCTCGCGAGCGGACAACTTACGGCGGGATATAAGGTGCGATAACAATGTCCGAAATTGTCTTTCGTGTCCGTTATTCCTTCACCATTGTTATTGATACCAGTACTATTCGTGTTTCCATTCCGAGAAACAGCGAGGGAGGCAGAAAGCGATATTGATTTTTAAAGAGAACGCATTAATGTCACCGATAAAAGCGTGAGCGGATTGGGAGAAGTTTTCGACGAACCTTCTTTGTGAAAAAATGCTACTCGGATTTACGTGAAAAGATTTGGACAAGGGTGAAGAGAAAGAGAGAGAGAGAGAGAAAGAGGAAGGGTAGATTTCAGGATTTAAATTAGAAAAATTGAGAAACCACCATATAACTTCTTGTAACGCTGTTTCAGGATAAACGAGAAATATAAGCAGATTATGATACTCCGGATGTTATCGCGCACCTTAGGGAGGGAAATCGCCATAATAAAGGAGAAGGAAGATAAATATAGGGCGACTGAAACGGACGAGACGTGAAGAGACGGCAGTTTCATTTGACGAATACACTTGTAGCTTCCGTATAAATTCCACGAATATCTAACGAATTTCGAGCACGTATTCCGAAGAAACCTCCGAGTGACTCACAGCGAAACAACTGAAGCAATCTCGACGAGGATTGAATCCCTTATATTTGTTTTCTTATCGAGCGCGTCTACGTTCGAATTAATTAATCAGCATTTATCCAACATAATTCCTAACATTCATCACACAATCACATTCAATAACATTTATCAACAGAATGTCAGTTAATTTATCCTCTCTTATCTCATTTACTGTGTGTATGTATATATACATATATATTTTTTATATAAAATTTATTTATTTGTATCCTTATCGAGCACGTCTACGTTCAAGTTAATAAATCAGCTTTTATTGATAAAATCAATATCAATTAATTCACTTATTTTTCATTGTACCGATCGTGCGTATATTTATAATTATTACAATCATTATATAATTATCAATTAACCAACATTCTCGAGACTAGCTCTTAATAAAGTAAAATAACGTGAAAACCGGCCGTAACATTTCCTCCAAGCCTGAAACCCCCCGTTAATCTCCATCGTCGGTCCGCAATTAATTGATCATTCGCTCGTTAATTAGTCAGTTAATGGTAATCGCCAACTGTGTCGCGCGATCGAGTTCCGCGGTGAGGTGCGGGCTCCGACTGTACCGCTGCGCTAACCACCGAGAGAAACTATCGGACGCCGTCAGAAAGCAGATGATCGGCACGCCCGACATCCGTGCGCATCGATGCTGGTTAATAGCCGTCGCGGAGTTTCGTCCGACGGCAGTCGCGGAATGCAATTCGGCGCGAAACAGTGATAGCATGCATCTCCTCACTTTCGCCGACGGCGGCGGCGCGAATTTGCAAATAAATTTTGCGGGCATCGTTATCGATTTCCGCCGGGAATTGGGACAATCGACTGTGTGCGGGCGACGCGATACGACGGACAAACGACCGGCTTATGTGCCGCCGCTCCCCCGTGGCGGCCACCCCTGTCTGCTACTCCAATCTGCCACGCGCGACGGAGACGTGTAGCTGACGAAGATTACGGTAGTCCGTGGTCCGTAAATTTATTTCCTTAAAAATCTTTTCTAATTTTAACAGCACATCAATCGAATTAGTATCTACACACATGTGAAATTAGAACAAAATTGACCATGCCGAAGGTAAGATAATTGAAATCAAGCACTATTTATGTACATCATAGGTGTGAGAACGACTTCCGAAATCACGTTTTTGACTTCAGTAACCAAATTACTCTTACGATTTTAATTAAAAAAAAAAAAAAACGAGAAGATGATAAAAGAGGCGTTTAGGAATATTATAAAAAAACATTACAAGATCGTTGATCATGTAGTTTTCCAGAAATTGATATGTATATACAATTTCTGGTGACGGTTGAAATGACAGCTAAAGATTTGGCAATGTTATGCGCGCTATATTTCCCCTCGACACGAGATTGCTAAGATTAACTTTCTATAAAATTTCTGTAAAATTTCTATTAAATTGATGATCCCTATTAAAGTGCCTCTACAAACTCCGCCTCTTGTATGCACCTTGAAAATAATAAATAGTTTTTAGAATTCTCGGCAAGTTAGCTTTAATGATCCGATGGCAAAATTGAAAATTATTGGAGAACACGGCCCTGTTATAATGACTGACGTATAAGGGTCTCGGCCTGCTTGTTGTAAGTTCACAAAGAGACGGCTGATATTCATCATCCGTAATATAATCCTAATCACGTACGCGAGAAGTGAGAGAGCTTGTATCTACCTATCGGGAAAACGGTCAGGTTTAACTTCGTTGTTTCAGGGACGTTGAATTAACTCGACGATTGATTTAACGCGACAACGCTACCTCCAATTATAAGTCGTTGCATGCAACGTGCTGAGACATAAATAATAAAATCCGCACCACTATTTCTGCGGATTAATTAAATATGTCTTATTGAGTTATTTATTTAGACACACCGATCAATTTGATCGAAATTCCAAAAATAAATAAGAACAAGTAAAACCGGGACGAAAGGGTGGGCAATGATGATGACAAAAATTTCGGCGATTTAATTTAACAAATTTATTTTCGAAAGGAACAAACTCGGGTAAAAAAGTTTAACATTTGATTAAAAAGAAATGAAAATTACTAATAAGAGCCAATAAGCGGAAGTTACGCGAACCAAAATTAACATAATAAATATTTTTTCATTAATTTAATAATGATAAAAGAACAAATATATAATTACCAAACGTACATTGAATCCTCTTCAACGGTCAATAAATTAAATCAATAAGTCAAAATACAAATATTACCACCAGTATAAAAGACAAACAAAGCGCAAGTGAGCCATGAAAAAATATGTCGCAAGTGAATATAGTGTCGCCAACGTAAATTGTGTATAAATAAAGCAGAAGAAAACAAGGATAAAAAACTCGACGGGTTTTCGCGAAGTCACGAAAACTCGCGAATTTTCGG
The DNA here is from genome assembly GCF_001313825.1 of Dinoponera quadriceps. Classification (NCBI taxonomy): domain Eukaryota; kingdom Metazoa; phylum Arthropoda; class Insecta; order Hymenoptera; family Formicidae; genus Dinoponera; species Dinoponera quadriceps. Next base: position 871,155 of record NW_014554664.1, on the reverse strand, counting down.
CGGGAAAGGAAAATGAATTTTCATTCCCCGCCGACGAATGTCGCCAGCGGAGAATCAAGATTTAAGCCGAGAGATGTTGAAATTAAAATATATTACGTCGCGACGCAACGTACAGAGGGGAGGAGAGAGAAGCAGCGTTGTTTAAGGGTCGCGACGATAATGTTGATGCGTCGGAGCTTCATGTTGTCAACGTCGACGAGCTCGGCAACGAGCAAGAGAAAGAACCGGCTATGTGATGCGGGGAGTCCGCGTGCGAGAGATCGATATGGTTTCAATATTTATCGCGTGTAAAGGCCACTTTTATGCTAAAGCGTCAAGGCTGGGACCGGTATGACCGACTTAAAACATCCCGCATGCCGCATCATCTCCGGCGCGTGCCCCGGAAAAATTATTGAAGTTAATAACAATTTAACGACAATACATATATATTATATATGAAATTTAGCAACGGACGGAAGAGAGAGCGCGCGTGCGCCTTATTAACTCGTGATATTCCCCGATGTAACGTCCGAGCCATTATGAAATTCCGTCCGTTAAAGCAGACCCTCCCCCTTTTCTCCTCTTCCCACGAGTCGTGGTAGCTTCTTCTTTTGCGGCGGAGTAACGAAAATTTTTTCGTTAAATATTTATCAGGAGGAGAATTGGATTAGCGTGCAAATTTCGCGTTTAAGAGCCGTTCCGTGAAACGTTACACGGAGAGCGAACTGGATGTTTTCTGGAACGCTCGTTTCAAGAAGAATTAGATCCAAAGGAGCAGGATAATTTCTCCCGTAGGAAGCAGGGGAGAGAAAAATGAAGTGTGTCCCTGTAATTTTCCAGAGAAGCAAAAAGAACACAATCCTCCCCCGCCCGTGCGAGAAAAACGCGACGTGGAGAAGACGTAGAGAACTGCGACGTTTAAATCTGAAACACTCGCGATCTTGACGTTGAAGTAACATTATGAGTCTCTCGGGCTCGTATCACGAAAAGAATTGTAAAAATTGTAGTTTTTTTGTATCTTTTTTAGTCTTTTATAACTTAAGTTTATTACTAATTTTGGTTTATTGTCTTTATAAACTGCGGTTACCACCGGGGAAACAGTTATCTCAATGGATCAGGCTGATAATAGCAGTGGTCACATGAACCCAACTTTCTGTTTTCTAAGTAATAAAGGAATAGGAGTGAGGTATAGCATAATGCACAAAATTTGGAAGAAGGGATAGAAAGAATATACGAATGAATACACGTGTAGATTTCGTAGAGCTAACATATTACTGTTCAGGATTAATCGCACGTGAAATCATCTCGACACGCGAGATTTATCGATCTTCACCAAGTCGGGGTTAAAATTATTCCTCACATTCGCGTCAGTAGGCGAGGTGCGACGGTTCTCGCGAAATTTTTCGATAATAATAGACACGTTCGGCCGTTTTAACTTTCTCACACTTTCTCGGGGTAATCGACTTTGCAGGGTGTATTTTTCGCCAGCCCCCGCTCCTCTCCATAAGAAGCGAAAGGTGACGGCATACGTAATTCACGGCAGATTAAACGTGACTTGGATTTAGCCGAGAACTCGCTCTTCGCTCTTCTCCTCTCTTTCTGTAGTCTACGAGATATGCAATCGTCTCTTTACTCCTGCATCCTCCTGCGTACAATTGAACTTTTTATTATTTTTTTATTTTGCACGATTGCTCTGACGGTGAGAAATCGCGATAAATTTTCCATAAAAGCGCATCGCGTGTTCCTGTTTAGTATTTTTCATGAAGTCCAATGAAATCCGGAAAACCGCCGTTCTCATCCGCTTCTAAAAATTTATCGACTTCATTATACGCCCACGATGCGCGATAGCTTCCACGCGTACAAAATAAGAGAGAGAGAGAGAGAGAGAGAGAGAGAGAAAGAAACAGGGGGAGGGGGGAGGACGTTTTCAAACGACAAACCCGTAATAATATTCTATGATAGCTTTAATAACTAAATATCCTTATTTGTACACATGAGAGAAATACCGTTATGAATTATGGAACCCCGGGAATTAATGTTTCGTATCTTTGCAAAATTCGGAAACTTATAGTTAAACTTAAAGTTTAAACTAAATGGAAAATTTTTGGTTGGAAAAATAAGCTGAATTAATTTAAATATCGAAATATGCCGAATGTAGAAAAATTAGAAATTCAATATCCTCACACTTTCTAAAACATATTCAATTTTCTTAAGACTTCCCATTATAAAAGAATACCAAAATCGATGACATACTTGATAAGTATCAATAATGTAGAGGCAATCTATCCTGAAAATGTTATATAAACACTGACATGATCACGCTACTGTTTATGTATTTCTTAGACATATAGATCTTTCGTAAATATAAGTGTGATATATGAATATGATAAATGTGTGTTACTACATTTTACCATATCTAGCGAAAAAATCGAAGTATTATATATACAAACTTTTCCGCAAACTTTTTGTATTTTTTTATTTCATCAAATTTAATTAAAAAGGTATAAAAATGCTTTCTGCAATTTTCTTGATTGGAACATTGACATGTTCGATACGTACAAGCTACAGGATTCCTATATCAGGTAAATATTTATGCAAACCGACAGTTAGAGAGTTAGAGATGTCACTTTGAAATTTTTAATCATTTGCATCACATATTGAGTTACCGTTCCAATCCATTTTCACACGTACTCTCACTGCGTAAAAACATTTATATAATTCTGTGTAACCAATAAAACGTAAAGTTTCTAGGAAAAAAATCAATATTCTATCGGTAAAGTTTTTCAAAATATACCATCCTCTAAACTTTAATTTCGATTTGATTTTAATTTAAGCGTTTTAGAAAGTGGCAAAATCGTAATATTTATTTTCTGGAGGTTAAACACGAAATTTGGAGTTGTGAAAAGCAAGCTGAATCACTTAAATATTGAAATACAAACAGGTGAGAAATTAGGAAATCGATATCCTCGCACTTTCTGAGATAAACTGAATTTTCCCAATTATTCTCGTTTAACTTCAACCTTGGAAGTTCAACGTTGGAGAGTCGTCTAAACGAAAGCTGACGTTAATCGCGATACTTACCTCGTTTCAAGTCGCCGCGATGTGAAATACAAGGCGACTTAAAGCAGCGGCTTTAAGTCATGACACATATTACACGCGCCCGCCGCCTCGCGAGTTCGCTCTAATTGGCCCTTCATTACCATGCGATTAGGACGCGCGGTGTACACCGCAGAGAGACCACAATGAGTAATCGAGCCTTACGATAGAGCAAAGTTCGCTGGCATTGACGACCGACCGATCGACCGACCCTCCCCGCTGGCTAATCCCGCGGCCGGGCCCTTCAACCTTTAAAAAGCTCGCCGAGCACCGCGCGCGCCGTCGGAGAAAGCGGTGACGACGGAGGTCTCGCATGCATGCATGCGCTTAATCTACACGAGGAATCGACCCTCTTCGCCTCCCTCTTTTGCCTCCCTACCTTTTCCTCCTCCCCCTTCTCAACCACCAAGGTCACACATACGAATCCGAACGGTGCGGGTGGCTCGCCGTCGTGAACGGAGCGGAAGTAGCTTCCTCCACTCGTGAGCTCTCGAGATTCGTCCGATATCCGCCGGGCCATCGATCGTGTTCGCTCTTTCTCCCCTTCGCCACCCACTCTCCCTAATATCTCTAAACTTGCTCCCCCGTCCTTCCTATCGCCCGCGTCGTTTAATTGGAACAGGACGTTAGGCCGACCGACGAAAAAAACCGTACTGGGGAAAACTAGTTAAACGCCGCCGTCACGGTCGCATCTGCTCCCCTACCCCCTCCCCCTTCACCGTTTTTTTATGGGAGCACATTTATCAAACCGTTCGCTCCCACGCGAACGATGAGACGTCCACGATATTGCTCTTTAAGGGTGGCATTCCACTTTCTCTCGCTCTCTTCCTTGTCCCTCCATTCCTTCGACGATCGACGATTGGAGGGTTTCGTGAAGGAGGAGCGGAGAACGAATTAATTAAATTCGACTTTCACGCCTAGCGAGTTTATTCCCCTCCCCAGGAACGGTCCCGCTGCCGGTCAATGAACCTCGGCGCGAATCGTCGGTGAAAACGAGAAATGAGCTGAATTTATTTATTTATTTATTTATAGAGGAAAAGCAATCAAAACTGAGAGAGGTATGGTAAACCGACTTAATCATCGCTTCTCGGCTGCAAAGTATTAAACAGGACAGTACATGAACTTCGTCTACTGTACGCAGTAATTGGAGCTGAAGTGGTAGTTTCTGTTTGCAAGCACGCTCGGTTGTGTTATTAATGTCACTTGATTTTTTCCTTATACTGAGGTTTTATTGAGTTAACTTCTTGTGAAAATTGAAATAACAAATCGGCGGTAAGTTATTTATTTGACAATGGTATTTTATAGTGTAAGTTTCGCTGTTAAATTATTTATGATAACAACTCTCAAGTTAGGCATTGATATGTATTACATGTCAACGAAATCATAAATATTCCCAATCATGGATAATCGTTTCAACAATTTGAATATTCTGCATTGAGTGTGATGTCCTCTCACATAAAAGGGCGGGCAATTTTTAAGCAATCTATACGAAACATTAAACGAATCACTTAATCATCACGGTAGACGGGTGCGAGAAAAATGGGAAAATTGATACCTTCGCGCTTTTCGAAACGTATAAAAAACACGTATACATATTTTTCTCCCCTGAATGCCCAAGTATTCAAATATATTTTCGCGCGGAGAGTGCCTTCGATCGTGGTAGCATGGGTTGCAAAAAAAAAGGAATACATGTATATATACACATCAACGAGCTAGATTGTGAATCAAAATCGTAACGTTGAAATGGCCATCTATCATTTCTCCGAGTTTCCAATTTTTCCCGTAGCATCACCGGTGAAATTTTTCACGCTGCACCGGCTGTATTGCAATAACGCGTCGCAAATATATAATGCAGCTTTCTCACGTCGAGTATCGTTAAAGTTGCTATTGGATATTCCATAACGCTTTCGATATACGAGTTGCTACGCGCGTCCGGAAAACCGCGAGTAGGCGGATTATTGAAGAACCATGCAAATGTCGAGATTATATGAATATCAATTTCGTTGTCGAAAAATTATTCCGCTTTCCGGCGTTTCTAAGCGATTTCGACACTGAGAGAGAGAGAGAGAGAGAGAGAGAGAGAAAGAAGGGGAGAAAATAGAATGTTATTCGGTGATCTTTTCTGACAAATTTGACGGAATTCTATATATAACTGAAAGATAAAAATAAAAATGATATTAAAAGGTAGACAAGAGATTTGTATACACATTCTTCTATAACAATTGCATCTCTGTGAGCTTATCTGCGCCTACGAGCGACTTCGATGGAAGATTCAATTCGTGCCGCGGTCGGTAAGGATTATCTTTCGAAGATACGCAGCGACGTTTCGCTGTTGGGCTGACTCCGGCCAACTGATATTACCGTTCATTAGTAAAAGCGAGTTATTAACAGCAAGTCACTAAATACGCGACGATCCATTTAATCGTCATTCGATAACTAAATTAAGGAAATGGAAGAAAAATATTACGAAAACCCGCTAGTCTTTTAAGTCCGAGGTAATTAATAATCAATATTATCGTCCATAAATTAATTGAAAGTAAACCGAAAAAGCGCGAGAACTGGACAAATATCGAAATACATGGACATCGATGTATGTTTAATTAATTTAACGATAACTTCATGTACAGCTTGTATTTTGTATTATGACTTTTGTATTATGACTTCTCTCTCTCTCTCTCTCTCTCTCTCTCTCTCTCTCTCTCTTTTTATTATCATTTTTAATCTATTTTTTGCAGCAAGTTAAATTAGTATTATCAATATATTCCAGGTACCCAGAATTAAAAAAATATTTTTTTAACGAAATTATATGTTTCCTTTACATAAATATAAATTTATATAATATAATTATAATATTTATATAATATAATTATAATATTTATATAAATATAGATTTACATTAACATAAATAATTTTTCCCGACAATCTACGTATATAAATATTAAAATAAGATCAACAAAAGGTGAATAGCTTTTTATTAATAACTAAATATTATATATTTTATTTAAAAAAATATCCTGATGCATATCAATTGTAGGATGTTTTAAATGAGATAGGAAAGGTTTCAAAAGAAAACTGACTCAAATCGTAGAATCGAAGAAAAATCAAAGAGAAGCATTTAATGATTATTTTTGTGTCTCGGAAGAGACACATCCAAGTCTCGTCGTATCTCTTCCTATTCTGTTGTTATCTCATTGTCACGCCGCTCACGTTCTTTACGCTGTTTATGCTCACTTATTTTTTCTCGATCTCCGCCGAAACTTATCGACATATCGCTACTGCTATTACTATAACATTACGATGTTCACGCGTCTTAACTATTAAGATAGGTACGAAGAATATAAAAGAAACCCTAAAACTTAATTAATTCTACACAATATCAAATATGTCGTAAAAATATCCACATTCCGTTTATCTTATCTTAATATTATTACGTATAAAATGACTTGAAGAATGATAAATAATAATAAGAACAAGCAACGGAATTCGGCTTTAAAATTAATACCATCCTATTTAAATAACGTCCAATTGACCATCGCAAGATAAGGAAAAAATCGTTATAATATTCTTTTTCTTGAAGGCAAAGTGAGAAAAAAATATATATATGCACAAGCGTTTTTCAATCTTGACGACACAAATCGTTCACCAACGCTCACTCATTAAAACAATTTATGTTCTTTGATCGGACGGCAATAATAAATGCAAGTTGCGCAAAACAGGTTTCCTTCGACCCCAATGTCAATATATTATAATCAAATCATCAGGCAGTCACGTTCGCGTTTTTTATACATGATTAAAGCGAGTATTTCCACGTGTCGAGATAATATTCTCGTGACGGGAAATTTCATTTCGATTTCGTGTTCAAATAATCTACACGAAATCGACTTTTCAGGATAACGGAGCGAGCCTTTCTGTGAACGAAAGTAACATCATTAAATTTAATTCAATAATCGTCATTTGATAACTTAATTAAGAAAACGAAAGAAAAATATTACGAGCGCATTTTTTAATAAATTAATGATGAAAAAGTTGATTCTATAAATTAATATTTAATTCTGTAAATTAATCTTTTAATAATGCATACTCAATATTATGAATAATAATAATATCTCAATTAATAATATACTCAATATAAATATATTACTTTTACCCGTGTGGGACAAACTGATTGGCAAACACACGAAAAAACGAATATTTCTCCGTTTCATTTTCGTCCGCAACATTGGAGTTTTTAGTAGCTTGCCTCTACCATTTACTTTCGGATTTAACAAAGTAGCGTCAATAACACTCGAGAATCTCAGCTATAAACAACAGTTGTTTTATTTCTCGAGAAATCACGCGCCCGTACATGGTATCCAATTTTGGGGCGCGTGATTTTTTGAGGAATAAGACAACTGTTGTTTATAACTAAGATTCTCGCGTATTATTGACTACTTCGCTAAATCCAAGAGTAAACGGCGGTTGAACATGCTGTTATAATCGGTTAAATAAATATTCCTGCGGATCTGTCGAAGAAAAGAGTCGAAAACAATTCTGAATATTCAATACTCAACATGAAGAATTTACTTAACGTCATAATTATTAATTAATAATTACTTAATAATTTTCTATTATTACTTAATAATATAACTTAATATAAATATAATACTCCAAATAAATATATGTTGTCGCTTTAGTTAAATATTGAAATATCGAAAGAAACGCAGATCACGCGACGTGTCGCGAGATAAATAATTATTTCTGAGGATCCACTAAATAGAAAAATGGAAGCAAGGCAGGCGAAGGGTCAATATCAAATAGAGATATGACACGGCGCTGACGCATTCCTCCTATCCGCGGTAATTCGTGTTTGCGGACTGTCGAGCCGAAAGAGCAGCGCTACGAGAGGACAAAGAAAATCTTGCAATTCGCGAAAAGGCTCGCTCCGTGATAATTCATTACAACACCACGATCTTCGCAATCAGCACCGATAAAAGTGGGGACTCTCTCTCGCTGCTCGGTTTCTCCTCTCACTCTCTCGTCGTCGTCGCCGCGAGCGAGCTCGCAGCCGAGAGAGCTCTCGCGCGAAGTTGCGCGCACCTTTCGAGTTTCTGTGAGTTTCCGAGTCGCGGCGAGAGAAAACGGGCGGACGCACGCACGAGTGGCTGGTGCGACGAAATTGTGAATCAGAGCTTTCGGAGCTTCCCGAGCCCCTCCTGCTTTTCTCTCTCTCTCTCTCTCTCTCTTTCTCTCTCATCGTCGAGTGCCACGCGAATAATCCCGCGGGAATCATGGAGCGAACCGTGACGAATTTCGCGGACGTCTACTGCGACCGCAACTACGTGCCTTCCGCAATCGAGCACATAGAGAGTAAGTGACGTCGTCGATGACGACCTTGCGAGAAAGTGCCGACGGGCTTCCGGTATCGAAACCGTGAGGACCGAGAGTGAAATTGAGCCGAGCGGAAACTCGCAACTTCCCTCCGTCTTTCGCGATCTAAGCGTGCAATTAATTGTGCAAGCCAAACACGCCTCTTAATATGTAAATTTATGCGATTAATCGTATGATTTGACTGTTTCATAGCCGAGGATTAAAGAAATTTGTGATTATTTAAGTAAACCGTTCAAATCAGAGTTAAATTAATAGAAAATAAGGCGAACGGAGAAGTTTGAACTCTTAGCGGTTTTCGTTAATTCCATCGATCAAATGTCAAATATTTGTATGAATTATACCATTTATATAAATGAAATTTTATTAAGGTCACGAATTAAGATAAATTGAATTTCTGACATTATGATTTGCAAATTAAGATTTATGAGATTTATAAATCAAGTTATAAAGATTTAAAAATTGCATTACGTAATTATAAAGATTTATATTAATCTTGGGATATTTTAATTGAATCTTTCAATTAAAGTGAATTTAAAAATTACATAAAGAAGGGGAAAATAAAAGGCCAGCAGAGCTACAGCTCTTTTAATGATTTCGTAATCAAAATGTTTAACGATTGGCGAACTGTTAGGTGAGTTTGCACTTGTCACCTGCTTTCAATTCATCCTTTTGTCATGCCGAGTAATCAATAATCCTACTTTATCTTTCCCGTTCTCTGATCGTGGATGTATTGACTCTAATTCGACGGTGTTTACAGCGCGTGAAAAATCGCTCGATCTTTACGTGGGGCAGTGCTGTTACGACGACGGTGAACGTAGAAAGTGAGTTACGTGCGGTTAAAGCGGACGTTCCAAGTTTAAACATCGCAGCTGAAACATCGTAGCGCGGATAATAATAGAAATGCCGCGCGGTTAGACGGGGAATTAAAGCGTTTCAGGGGTCACAAAAACTCTCTCTTGCCGGCGTTAATATATATATATCGCATCTGCATAATTCGATAATTGCAGCTCGGTGGGAAAAACTATGATAATGCTTACCCGCAAAAGACACGCGGAAGTGTCATTATTACTCGCTCAGATTACTATAGTATAACAAGAAAGAATGTTATATAAATATATTCAGCCTCCAATTCGCGTCAATTTTACTGTCCCTTTTATTTACACGATCATTAATCTATCATTTTTAAGAATTAATTTACTGTTCCAGCTAAATGATATTTTTACTACACAACAAAATCGCGTAAGCACTTGTTTTAATCTTAACACTCAAACTTAACAAGAGCCGATATACTTTTGCACCTGAAGCGAAACTGCTATTCACTTTTTACGACGATAAATAATTTATCGCGAAAATATTACCCAAGATTACCACAAAATTATAAGGAGAAAAATATTGAGAGAATTCTCAGTTTTCAATATCGCATTATCCACTTAATTCAATTTTTATCTATAAATCCGTCATTAATTTCATTATGAAAAAATATGGTAATCTAACAATATTATCTTTACTACGCATGGAACAACGCAGAAGCCTCTTTTGATTGCCGATAACGCAACTTTTTGAATTTTTAAAATTGAATGAGAGTCCGTTCGCTGATGCACCTACAAAAATATTAATTTTTCTTTACGATACATGGAAAAAATAATTCCATTGATGTAAATGTTTCATTGATTGAGGAACGGACGAAAGCTTGGTTATAAAAACAGAAAGATTGATGTAAAAAGTTTGTATTTAGTCAATTGCTCTCAGTTATCTTAATCGAGTTTTAATGCAACCACATATTGCACACGAATGTTCTCGTTCTCAATAACAGAGCTAATTAATAAATATATGCGTCAGAAATTGCATCTATTTATCAGCTCGTCATAATAATTTTGTTTAACATGTTTGGTATCAGTAATTGTAATTTTAATTTACAATTACAGTTTTTTTTATCCTTTATCTATTTTGTCACCGAGTTATTATTTCTTGTCATCGAATTTTCATCTGGTCCTTCGATAGCAATAACTCTCGACATTTTTCTTTCGTGTAAAAATGAATTTACAGTCCGGCTGAAGCGAGCAATACATGGCGGCCGACATAAGCGCATTGGTGAAAGTCGCGACCCGGTGCTTGTCCATTACACACAAGGGACTCGTACACAAGTTTACCATGAACGGGTATAACCTGACGGTTACGTACTGCGCACTCGCGTAATGAAAGGATTATTGTAACAATTGTTGCACCAAATTTATTCAAAATTATTCCTTCCTAAGCGATTAAATGAATAACGCGCGGAATATGCAGCTTCTAACAGCAAAATGAAGCTAACCTTGAAATGAAGGTGAAGATGACACCAACAACGAGGTACGATGCGACGTAAGATTAATGAAATAAAAAAATATAGAGAGCTTTGATTGCGCAGTTGTATAAATTACATTTTAATTTGTTGACTATCATGGAAGTCATTACACAGTAATCAACGCTATAATATGACCGGGTCTCATTAATTCGCATATAAAACGAAAACCTCCCCAATTGCACAAACAATAAATTAAATATGTAGCCGAATGAACAGGGAGTCAATGAAAAGAATTAACAAATATACGTGTCACAAATTGCATTTATTTACCAGATCATCATGATAATTTTTTAACATTTTTTTGGTATTAGTAATTATTTTAATTTACAATAATGGTAATTTATTCAGCACATTTAACATTTTTTTAATATTTTAAACTAAAAATGGTAATTATCAAAAATTTGGTAATTTAAAGTTGAGTATTAAAATAATCATCTAAAATCAGCGTGTGAAAAGCCGATAACGCTGCGTGGGTTTGTACGGCAGACGATAACAATCCGTCGAAAAGAAACTCGATATTTTTATTTTAGTGCGGCACAATCGTGTCATGGTTCCGGAGAATCGCTGCGAAGCGATTCTGGGCCATAAATTCTCACTACCCGTTGTTTTCGCAACTTCTCATGTACCACATATGCACGGGCGCCGACCGCGCGATAACGCTCCGTGGGTTTGTACGGCAGACGATACATTTATTGTGAGGTAAATAAGCGGGTAAAATATTTTCGCACACTATAACTTATAAGCGCTCAGTAAACAATTATAGCATTCGTTGCTCATACTACCTGCTCGCGAAACGAAGAAGTCAGAGAACAATGTTCGATAAATCCGCGTATTGGACTACACATCATAGAGATACACATCATAGAGATTGAGATCGAGATCGAGATTAGAAGTTACAACATGTTTGAAGATAACTTGATTTTCCGCTTTAATAGTTCGCGTTATGACTAATAGTCGTAGATTATTGACGTATGGAAACTTACGTAATTTAAAGGAACGCGTAAACTATGCACAGTGTAATAAAAATTCATAGAACGTCCGCTAACTTCGCATAACTCTTCAAATCTATTCGTTTTTTACAAAAAACAACCTTATCTTCTTATTTTTTTTTTGTGGATAATGATGGTTAATGATGGTTAATGATGATTAATGATCGCTGACAACGCTTAAAACGCTCTGCCTCTTTTTATACGCAGATTTTTTCAGGGCACACATTATATGTTATTAGACTAATTATATGTTAATATTATATGTTATTAGACATATATTATGCATCTATCCATAAAATGTTAATGTATTATGTACATACATCTGAACTAAGCTCCGATAAAGTGATAAATCAACACTTATCAGATAAAAACTTACCAGGCTTTGTAAAAATCTATGTTGTCTGGATACAAGTATACAGAGAAAAATATTCTTATATTATAAGAAAAACAAATTAATTAATTTTTTTAAGTAATAATTTATTTTAAATAAAGAATATTTGTTTAATAAAGTATTAAAGTATATTAAAATATTAGAGAGAAGTTCATATTATCATTTATTCAGAAAAAATTTATTAAGAATATTATATACTTTATTGAAGAAAAATTAAATTCGGTTAATTGGAATATAATTTGGAAATAAAGTTTTATAAAAGTTATATAACGAAAATTTTGTAACAGTTATATTACAATTTTGTAATTTTACTATCTTTTTGTACATAACTACCCAGTCAACACATTTAGTTGCTGCTATATATCTTGATTTAATTATTATTATATAACAAATATGTTCTA
>NW_014554664.1:754986-858483 GCF_001313825.1 Dinoponera quadriceps | reverse complement strand
TGTTCTAACAGTAACATTATTAACTAATTAACATATTATTATTTTGTAATTTCACTATCTTTTTGAATATAAACTACTCAGTCAGACATTCAGTTGTATCATACTTAGAAATAAAAAGTTATATAACAAATATGTAATAATAAACTGCTTGCAACAATTAAAAAATAAAAAATTCTTCAATTTTTCGGTCACTTTTAAGCGGTTATATCTTCGCAAAAAACGAACGGACAGAAAAAATGAAAAAAACATTTTAAAGCTTGAAACTTTTAGTTTTCAAATCAATTAGGAAAAATTCGCTACCACTTTTCTCGGGAAGTTATTCTTTAATGGAGAAATCAAAATAGAATTGTAAAATTTTCTCTCAAGTTCAAAACGGTGCACGAATATTAAAAAATTTTCTTTCAAGAAACCAATTGCACTGTCTTAAATTTTGTACATTCCGTTTCAATTTTCTTTTTTGTGAATTTTATACGATTTTTTTTACCAAATTATTAGCTGTTAAAGTAAAAATTGCACTATTGCACTATTAAACGATCCTAACTCGGGAACATGTCATCGCACAACATTCATCATAGGATTATTGAAAAGCTAAAAACCTCCTCTATAAGATGCTCCCACTGAATTTTTGCTTTGAAATCTTTTTTATGTTGCAAAATTGAACAAAGTATGTATTTTTCTGTGTGTACATTATGACTATACTGAAAGAAAGATTTGATAACAATTACCAAACATTTAGTTAAATAGATTCAACTAAATGATTTTGTTACAATAACTAAATCATTTAGTTGAAATTATTTAACTAAATATCTGGTAATTATTATCAAACCCTTCTTTCAGTATATATGTAATTATATTCGGCTAATCTGTCATATTGTATAGCTTCATCATATTGCATGTATCATACTATATTATATCATACTATATTATATCATACCATATTATATCATCACACTATATCATGTAATAATGCAACACATTGCATCTAGACACGATAAGAAAAATTAAAAAGTCTATTGAATTTTGGCCTAGTAGAGTTACTCAATTAAAGCTTAACTATTATATTTACCTATTTCACACAAAAACTATTAATTCAAACAGCCGAATAACGATCCACGAATATCATTCTCTAACTGGCAATGCTTTAAATCGAAGATCGTAAATTGCAGCAATTGCCATATATCATTTGGCATTTAATATGGCAATATCATTTAATATCACTATCAATTAAATCAACTATCAATTAAAAGATGCGTCCAGCTCCAAATTCCGATCCACAATCTCGATCTTCTCTACAAGACAGATCGATCATATTCCAATTTTCAACTCGTGCCATTCGTTCTTCGGATCGTTTTTCCGATAGGAATTCCCGGCCAATCTTTGATCTACGCGATCAGGAAGCAACCTCGATCTACGAAATGTAGCCCGATACCTATATCATAATTCGCGATTATGCCTCGTATCGCGTGATTACCTGCAGTTTCAGCGAAGCGTGTAATCTCGTCGATTTTCACAATGTGAGCAATGCATAATGCTAATATAGATGACACGCAAAAATAACGAAAAATCGTCTCTGGACGACAATCACTGTTGCCCGATATCCCGGACATATCTAAGAAACTCTTGAGAAAATTATCACGCGAGATATCGTATCACTCAAGAAGATCGGGCGATAACGCGAATTACGAATTAATGATACACGTGCTACTCGTGCTACAGTTACGGTTACGTAGCGAAAATATTCAGTAATCAATCTAATCTGCCAATATCGTGAATAAGATACGTCGACGAATAACAACAACGATGCCGTATAACAACAGTGAAACGACGCGAATCGGAGTCCAGATAAGGATAAATCAATTTCGCTATCGTTTTTCAATAGAAATCACGACTTCCCATGACAAAATCCAAGTTCCTCGAAAAAAAAAGATAACCGTTTTGACCGCGAAAATCAGCTGATCGTCGATGTGACATCTCCCTTTCTGCAAATGTACTTTGTAGATTATTGGAGCGAAATTTCACTTGAAATGTAAAGTCATACGAATCCGCTCGTAAAGAATGAAATTCTCTAAATATTCCGAATCAGCATGTGAATATTTTCATACACAGAAAAAAGTGCTAGATTCAAATATAAATTATTATTCCAATACTCCATAGAAAGTTTTTATTTAGATCAAACAATATTTACTTAATCCAGATAAAATACTTCCCAAGCAAATTATCTAAGTAAAATATTTATTTGTTATAAGTGAAATTTAATCCAAGTAAAAATGTGCTAAGGAATAATGGAATAATTATTTATTTGAATATAACACTTTTTTCTGTGCACAAAATTGAAAAGTGAAGTTAATATACAGAGTGGCTTAAAAATCGATTTAAAAAATTTACAATTTCTTTTTACAATACAAGTAATACATGCTTAAAATTTGTTCCAACGTTACGAATTAAAAAAATGTACTTTTCTTAAAGATTATATATATTCCAAATATTTTTTGCAGATTATATTCTTAGAATGAAAAAGATTTATAAGAGAAAATTCGAAAATGACAACCGAGTTTTGTGCCACCCTGTATTTTATTGTCACAAATTTCTTTAGTCGTTTGAAATATCTATTTGTACGGATTAAAAATCCAGTCTGAGTGAAACATTCACTCTCAATATTTTCACGATAGCTTCGCGTGAGTTTTCGCTTTAAGCGAGAATCGTTTTGAGTGCGATTTCGTTGCACGAAATTTACCACCGACAGTAATAACACAATGTATCTCTTGCAGGCTTGAAGTGGTTTGTGATCGGATTGTTGATAGCCGGATCGATATTCTTGATTTTGACGCTGTACTTCGCGGTCGACGCCTGTTACAACGTCCTCGCGCAAAAAGACTCCAGCTTCTATAAGGCGAACGTCATCGTAATCTTGTCGGTGTATCCGGTCGCGAGCATGTGCAGTCTCGCGTCAATCGCAATACCAAGGTGAAATAAAAAGAAAAATCGAACATGAAAAAGCTTATTACGGCTTATTATTTTCTTACTTATAAAAAAACTTACACGATGATAACGAAACGAGGAGAAAAATCAGCATCGGCGGAACGTGAAAAGAAAATATGCGTGAATCATCATGTTCAGAAAAATCGACGTGTTCCTGTTTGATGAATCAACATTTCTGCAAAAAAAAGAAGAAGAGAGATGATACCTTACTCTCTTTTCAAACCGGGAGGGGGGATGGGGGAACACACGAAAACGCTAATCATTGTTTGCGTCTCTTTTCGCCAGAATAAGGCATTTATCAATCTTCACATTTCGGTAGATACACAACATTACTTATCTGTTTGTCGAGTTATTATACTTGCAATGTCACTAGTCCCCTGATACCGTCTGCGTTCGCAAGAATAGAATATTTACCTTGTTGATTGTCACTTTTCGAAATGAAGTCTTAATTGCTCTTCCGGTACTTCAAATATTACCACAACGGCTCGCCCGAGTATTATCGATTGCGCGAAAAATTACGCAGGAGGGTGATATAGACGGAGAAATCTTGAATGGAACGTTTTAAAATAACGAGAATAACGATAACAGATAAAATTCCGTTGCTTTCTTATTATGTTGCCGTCATTTTCATTATGCTCGTTAAAGAACGTTTGAAAGGACATCGACGCGACTCTAAAAAAAGGGCTCGTTCGTCTTTCGACAGGGGTCAGTTACTATCGGAAGCGGTAACCCAAATTTATCTAACGATATCCCTCTATCGACTCTATCTCCTGCTGCTCGACGTCGGCCGTAGGAAGATAACCGAGACGCCGTCGCTGATACTGCGAGTCGGCCCATGTTGCTGCTGGCCCTGTCTGCCCTTCCCGAGCCTCGAGATGACCGACGCCAATTTGTCTTGGATAGGAATTTTGGCCCTGCAACTTCCTATCGTCCAGGTAAAGAATCTCTCCCCTCCGTCCCCTGCTTGCCCTCGTCGTCCCTTCACGCTTCGATTATCGCCGCTCTCAAGCGGAATAATTGCCTATCGGTCTGATTAGAACTGACGGGAACCATCATCGCCGGCCACTTGGCGCGATACGCGAAATGCAATTTGCAATGAAGATCGATCGTATCGGGTCCCCTGAAAGATACGTGTCGATTCTAGCGATTTTGCTTCATCGCGCTCAATGGACATAAATTATTCATCAGTCGCTAGTGAAATTATTAATTATCTGAAATACGATATTATATTATATATTACTCGAATTATTAATTGACGTTATTATCTTCGCTAATAGCAGTCTGGCAATAATCGTAGAAAATGCCTCATTCAGCTGTCAAGAGTAATCAAAAATTTAAACAGAATTTTTTTTTCTTCGATCTCGATTTAGTATAATAATATTAGAAATTTTACGGCTTCTTCTTAGCATAATTAATTCCGTAATGTATATTATTTCATCGCAACTGGGTAAATTGATGCACACAGTGTAATAATGTAGCATGCGAACGGTCTTCGGCAGTTGAAACGAAAGCAACGTATCTGTGACATAAAGCGGAGCGCCCACTTAACTCGAGCATCTTAAAATCTCCCTTTCTCAAGATGCTTATTTTTCTTTCAAGTAGCTCATGCGAGTTCACCCTACTTTACGAGGGGCGTACAAATTTTCCGTTGCTCTAAGCACCTCGAAACAAAAAAAAAGCGAAACGTACAGCTTTTCACTATTTATCTTTCCGGAAGGAGTAAATATCTGAGATTACACCGTATCAAATCATAAATATTTGTTGGCCCTCTGTGGAATTTGAAAACGAGAATCGACAAAAATTCAACGAAAATATAACGAAGGCCGATGAAAATCGGTAGCATGACGTGTAAAAATCGCGAGATATCAGACGCGTTAATTGAAACTTAAGAGCGAGAGGTTAAGATTCACGATGCTAAAAAGACAGAGGCGGATTTTCACATTGTTTAAGCGATATTAAAACGGAACGAAAGAACGGAATAAGATTTTCGACACCGAGAGTCCAAGTCTGAGAGAATATTCGCACTTTCAGAGCACCCTTTACTTCGTAAATCTTTTCATGGCGGCGGAAGACCCGATGATCGCCAACGAATACAGTGTGTACCTCCAACCGTTTATGGTGACCAGCATACTTTTTGGAATATACAGTCTCACCATCATCACGAAGAGCCTGCACGCAGTAGCTCCAGGTAATGAGCGCGCATACTTATTTATTCGAAGGTTCGCCCGTCGTCATACATTTTTCATCGAGGGATTCATCTGCATCGCGCGGCCATTTTTCACTAACCGCCTGACCGCGTCGGCCAATTAATCATCGCACGCAAAACAAAGAGGGAGAGAGAGAGAGAGAAGGAGAGAGAGAGAGAGAGAGAGAGCACGTTTTGTATCAGTCCGTAATACGAGTGTATACTCAAGATACCGAGAGTTAATGGCGGGAAAATCATTAAAATATTAGTAAACTCATTGAGATATCTCACTTATCAATACAAATATCGTTCTATATTCAACTAGACGCGCAACGTCACCGCTGCGGATAATTAGTGCTGATACGTTAAGGACTCACTTTAACACTGCGAGGAAATCCGTCCGAGAAAGCTGTGGACGGATTTACGGGTTTACGAGATACGAGATCGTGCGATATAGATACGAAATGTGTTCGAAAGATGTCTTTTCCAAGGAAATTTCTCTTCAAAGAGGAAGGAAGAAAGCTTTTCTTCCAAACCACAGTTAAAAGCGCACAATTTTTGACGTCGAATATTTCGATCACAGTTACGACTCCCTTCAATGGCGTGAAACTATATAATTTTTATTTGAACTTAATTTAATACTAGTATTTTTATTTTGTTCAAAATATTGATCTTTTTAATAATGTAGTAGTAAACTTGTTATTTTGCTCAAAATATTGATAGTGTTTTTAACAATACAATTTTTATTTTATTTAAAATATTTAACGATTCTTCGAATAACGCAATTCGTTTTTTATCTAAAATGTTTTAATATTTTTCTAATATATAATTTTTATTTGACTGAAAATATCGATGGTTTTTACGCGAAGTAAAATCGAATCTGATATATCGAGTTCGAGAAGACTGACTCTTTTCACAATGCAACGCGATTTCGCTCTTGTTCGGGAACATTTGTCAAACGTGTCCGTATACATTGACCCGGCGGACAATAGCAATTCTAGTAAACCATCGAATGCACATCAGAATGAGAAACGGTTTTTCAAGACAATGGCAAGAGCCGGGACGTCTATTTTCTTTCGTCACATGCGCATACACTCGCCCGTGCGCGCAAACACTCTATCGCGTTAATAAAAATAAAGGTTTCTAACCAACGACAACGTTCGTTTCCGCAGAAGCCAAGTTACATCTCAAGACATTGGTGTCGCAGTTGGTGTTGCTGTTCTCTAGGTTGCAGGCGGGTATCATCATAAAAGGTCTACCCTCTACAGGCCTGTTTCCGTGCAACCCGCCTATCACTCCAGAAGTCTACGCCAATGGTAATGGCATATTGCCAATTATTGCTCACTGTTGTACTTTAGCCAAAGTTATCGTCTACTTTTACGAAAGATGCGTTCTAAAGATACTAAGTCAAGATTCGAAGGCTTTAGACTCCACTGTGCGCATGTTGAAATATTAACGATATAAGAGATTTAAGATATTAGAATGAGGAGAATATCAGATCGAATCGAGAGCAAAGAATATATCTTTGCAATTATGTCGCAATATGTATATGTCGCAATTAGATTTTTTCTTTTGGCACAGACGCTCGATATCATAAACCACCGAATTATTATTGAGTAAACTATTAAATTAAAATAGAATAAAACGAATAAAAATGATTAGCTATTACTTTATATGAATTCAATTAAGATAGAATAGACAAATATGTGATTAACTGCCGAATTACTCAAATTTTATTCAAATTAAATCAAACGGAAAATTGGTTAACCGCTAGACTATCTCGTTTGAATTAAATTAAAACAGAATGAAAAAATTATGATAACTACCGAACTTCATTTGAATCAAATTAAAGCACAATAAGAAAGACGGACCGAATTACTTCGTTTAAATTAAATTGAATAAGATGGAAAAATGATCAACAGTCGTTGTCATTACTTCATCTAAATTAAGTTAGAGCAGAATAAAAAAACTGAGTGTGGCCGCCCTCTGCCTCGTTATTATTCATGCGCGATACGCGAAACATAATAAACATAATTCCGTATTCATGGCTGAATAGATCGTAGTTCTATTTTATGGAAATCATGAACAGCCTCTCGATACTGTGGCAGGCGAGAGACGAGCGATTAATGAATTATTTAACGTCCTTATTAAGCCACGGGGGATACGTGGATTACGTTACTTGTATACCGTCGACCGCGTTTAACGCTATTATGTCGCGTTCAGGTGCAAAGGTCCAATAAGAGGAAAAGGGGGAAAAAGGGGGGAAAAGGAGAGCGATTGCGCGAACGATTTCACGGTTGGATGGTCTCTCTCCTCGGGGACGATAAGATCGCTCATCCTTGAATTCAGAATGCATCGCCGCTTTTCACCCCAGATCGCTCTGGGGGACCGCGCTCGCGAGCCTTCGACCCACGATACCGACCAAAATGTAACAAAGAAACTCGTTTCACAGAAGAAAGACATCACGCAGCATCCGCGACGGCTGTATAAGAATTCACCCGTTACGTTACGTGCCGTGAATTAATTTCCGCCGTCGCGGCTTCGCAGAGGCTACGTTATGTACTGTGCGTTATAAGTTTTGTGGAGGAAAGACCGCGATACATTTCTCCTCGATGTGGCTCGAAATAGAAAAAGATTGTCTGAATTGTCAGACGATCTTCGCTCATTCCGAGACTCATCAAATGGAAAAGTATCGCGACTGTCTTGTCGTCGACTGCATAATGTCTGCATAACCAGTCACAGAAAGATTGCAATACTTTTCTTTTTATAAATTTCGGGACGCATCTTGTGTACAATAAGAGAATTCGTCCTTTAATAATTTTCAGAAGACATATTTTCCTATTGGATACGAAGTGCGTCGCGAAATTCATGGAAAAAAGTGTTGCAACTTTTGTTATATCGAATGTACATCACCGTACGCTATTACATGAGTAGAATTGCTGAACAGCGTCGTAATTGGAATAAATCTTGATTCAATAGTAATATCGTTGAAACTAATATTCAAGTTATTCAAACAACGTGTGATGTATTAGTTTCAATAATATTGCTATTGAATCAATATTGCTAAAAAATTGAAAAATCACTCCCATTATGACGCTATTAATCAATTCTGATATAATAATATTTTTTCGTACCTGTCTACTAATCATTTAACCATATAATCTCTTCTAATCTCTCCTATAAACCTCTGAAAAAATTCGAGCTATCTTTCTCGGAAGCACGCGTTCGCCGATATGAGCCACGTTAATCCACTTTGACACGCGAATATCGATGAATATACTAATAGCTGAAAATCGAAATGTAATTTTTATCAATATTGTAATTTTAATGCAACGAACGTGAAAAGTAATCTTTTCTTCAATGAGATATGTCCGAATTAATCCTCCACTCGATCCCTTTTATTATTATAATTTAATAATTTTATTAAAATTATATTAAAAGGATATAATTATATTACGAAATAACATCAATTAAAGATCTCAAAGGTCAATAACAGCCTATACTTATGTTATTATTATCGCGTAAAATGTAAATTATACTTAATATTAGCTGACTGAATGAATTAACGATCGAACGTTTCGGAAATCTTATCGGAAGATAAGGTCAAAAATGTTTGGTCATTTAACGTTTACGGTCTTTAATTATTTTCAACGTGTATCTCCAGCAAATCCGAATTAAGAGAATTCACGGGAGATAAAAGTGTATTATCTTTTTTTATAATAACAATATTGTTAAATTTTATTTTTTATTAAAACAAACATGAGCACGATATTCACTCATATTGGACACAGGAATAATGGAATAAAACTAATGTCTAGCCACACTCTATATATATATATATATATATATATATATTGATATTTTAAATATAACTCATATTTCGCATAATAATAATCACGGACGGGTCGTGTTTGATCCTTAAACTCCAATTAGATTATAGATTTCAAGAGCCTTGTTATCTTGTTATCTTAATATTTTATAATCTTTTGATCGAAGTTATATAACCTTTATGTATTTTGGATTTCAGTGACTCTCAACACAATAATGCTAATCGAAATGCTGTTCCTTTGTCTTGCTGCCCGGTACCTATATCACGTCGATCTCGAGAAGAATCAGAAGCCGGATACGTCGGATCGGTTCAGGACGAATCAGACGGATCTCTACGTAATCGACGTAAACAGCAAGCAACTTCCAGCGGTAGATACCGCGTGAAACTCGAATTAACGACAGAATGTCGTGCATGCTGTTTTTTTGCTCTCATCAGCGGGAAATCCGTCCTTGCCACGTTCTGCGTCAGGCACGCAATTCTTCTAACTGCGAATTGCGATCGGCTTATTATAAATCGATAAAATATACGCGAAGCAGACGCGTGCAGGTCGCGCGTAGTCCTAGAGTGTTTATTTTTTTACGAAAAGCTTCGTAACACGTAATCTCCATTTTATAGAAACATAGTGACAAAGAGAGAAAAAGCAGCGAAATCGATGAAACTTCGTACGACAAGCAAAATTCGTACGAATGAACATTCAGTCGGTTGAACAAATTAATATTATATATTAACCCTTTTAGTGCCGGGAGCCGATATATCGGCTCCTGCTACACCGGCGAGAAGTGCCAGAGCCGATATATCGGCCCGCACCTTGTAGCGCTTTACTATTCGCATTGCGAGAGATCTCTATCAAAATAAATTTAAAATACGTTATAAATAGTCTAATTTCATTACGAGAGAATTAAAATAAATAATTTTTAAATATTGCTTTTCGTTTGGTTTTTATGAGCCTTTTACCAAATCCTAGTAAAATCGGCCGGTTATCTTCGCATAAGCACCTCTTTTTCGCCCGGCACTAAAAGGGTTAATATCATATATTAATGTAATGTATTAATCAATTGAATCAACTGATAATTTATCGCAGCAATTCTATTATTAATATTAAATATCAATTTGTTAAATTAATATTATATATTAATATTATTATATATATATATTTTTTTTTAATATAATATATTAATATATGTAGGATTAATTTATAGTAAATTAATATTAAATATTTTAATATTATTATATAATTGTTACGCTCTAAATTACCAACTGATTCAATTGACTAATTGCAATTTGATCTGCGATTGTACAACATAACGTACATAAGAAATAATTTTGGAATATTACTGCTTTTATCTAAAAGGAATCTACTTTGAAAATTTGACTTAAATCGGAGCATATACGTTTTCGGAAGTTTTGCTCAACGCGTAATTTGTTCAATGGACGTAATATTTGTCCAATCGAAGGTGGTCGCTGATCTAGCCACTTTTTTCTCAATGAATGATTTTAAGAGACGATAACTGACATGAATTTGAAAGGAGCACGCGTACACGAATTTCGCTATCGATCAATTTGAACTACAACGCACCTTTCTGTCTCGGCAAACAGATTCCAAAGGACAACAACTACGTTGCCGATCGAGCGGTGTGTAAACGAAGTTACAGAGCGCCACGATCGATCGAAAGTGCAAGACACGTCTTCTGGTCTCGGAAAACAAATTCGACGGGACGATAACGCCACGTTGCTGTTCGAGGAGCGTGAAAATAAAGTTACAGAGCTCCACGATCGATCAAAAATGCGAGACGCGTCTTCCAGTGTCGGAAAGCATATTGCAAAGGATGATAACATTGCGTTTCCGATCGAGAAGTGTGAAAACGAAGTTACAGAGGCCGTAAGGTGGGCCCCAGTTTTCAAAGCCTGATATTCAATCGCACGCTCGCGCGAGATTAACGAGGCACGAGCGATGGCCACGACGAAGACGAATCCCATGGCCGTTTACACGCTTTATCCGTCGTGTCATCGCGTTCTCCGCGTCGCGAAGAGGAACGTTAATATTCCGATAACGCGCGCCCGTGCGGGATATACACCATATATCGAGTGTCTCCGGTCTCGACGAGAGAGAGAGAGAGAGAGAGAGATGAACGTGCTGGAGATAAGGGCTTACACGAGGACCGTTCCTATGGCTTATTATTCTTTCCCGTGGACCCTTCGCCTCGCCTCGTTCTGCTCGCATCGCGTGCGACATTTTACAACGCGGGGTAACCTTACCCTAAAAGCGAAAACGTGAAAAGTTTCACATGGAAAGTCTCAGATTTCCATAGTCAGAAAAATTTCATCATTGCCAAAATCATCGAGTCCACGTGAAACTTTTCATTTTTCACATTCCTATTCTTAGGGAAATGTTCGAGGAGAAGCGCTAAAACTGACACAGATCTTGTGGCAATTTCTATATCCTCTGTTATTGAACCGCGCAAAAAAAATTCAGATTAGCTGTTCTGTAAACGGACATATCTAAACTTTGCAGTGAAATATCATTTCACAGAATAGAATTAAAACTATCAGTGACTGTGGTCAGGTTTCCTCTGTTTTTTGGTTTATTTGTTTAAGATAGTCGGAAGTAAAAAGTCAAGAAATCCCTTTCCATATAATGAAAGAGCAATATACACCGTAAAATTAATAAAAATTTTTTTAATATGGAGGATTAAAGATAGTTTATGTAAAGATATATATAATTTTAGTACTTTGATTTTATTTTATTGATAATTCTTTATAAGTGTTATAGGTATGTTTGTTTCGGAGTCTAGCTTCTAGAAGTGTTAATTCTCAAATATCTCAAAAAATAATTATGTGCAAGAGAATATATAATAATTTTCGTAATATTATTATATAGTTCGGTGGAGAAGTGTTGCCGGTTTGCATCCATAACATTTCTATGCGCATAAATTTTGATTTTACATCTTTAAATAGGGCTTTTTAGAGCCCAAAAGCAAAATAGTATGCCGGTTTTAGTGCTTTTCCTCTACATAATCGTTATTCTTACAGCGAACTCGTGTATGCTGGATTTAGAACGAACTTCCTATATGTTTCGGCAAAAGTTTGTTTTTCATTTCACGCGGATCACATGTGATTTTACGAGCGAAAGAGTAAGGGAAAAAAGACAACGGTTCAGTATCGACTACGTATTTGTAATTAGTATTAATAATTAATTGTACTTATATACAAAGAGTTCACTGCTGAAGTGAACCGAATATTCCAAAGCTAATTTCATGAAAAGAATTGTCTGAGTGAATTCCACTTGAATGATTCTTCCAGCAATCCTTTAGTATGTGTTACCGTGCGAAAGTATATTGTGATTTTAAGTATTATTATTTTTAGTCTAGAGTTGAGACCGCAAGCACTTATACAGATACGAAGAAATAAAGTAAAAAGAATAAGATAAGACAGACGTACATTCTGTATGAAAAAACGGACATATTTAGCGGAGAAAATACCTACGAGAATAACTACGGAGACAGCGGGCATCGACATCGAATGAAACACGATTGAAACTACGTGTGTCACAAGGAACAAGGAAATGTAAGTTTTGGTTTTAGCTTACTTGAGCGGTGAACCTCTCGTATGTGAGAAATAAATATGGTACACACGTGAAAGAACGGAAATGCAATTGGAACAATCTTACTCAGAATTTCGCCATAATAACGAACTATGTTAACCCTTGGTATGCGACCGTAGTATTAATTAGAACAAAGAATTAGTTAACTTTATTTTCAAAAATAAGTAAATTGCCTCTCTTTGTCTTTAAAGGCATTTCAAGGAGAAAAATAAGAGTCATATCATTTCTTGCAAATAATTAGAAGTCAAGACTATTAACACTAAAACTGATCCTGTTCTTTTGATATTCGGTGAGTTAAGCTGCTTATCACGATGAACTGAATACTTTATAGACCTGGTGTATTTGTTAACCTTTTCGTTTATAGTTAATTTAGCGTTTAACTAGGGGAATATTTAAAACTCGATTAACATGTGTTCAACTAAGCGTATATAGTGTACATGCAGCTGCACAAATACATACATTTATATTTGTATAACTCATTCCGTACTCGTGCTCGAATGCACGTTCATCAATTCTGAAATGATCACGTCTATTCATGAGAAGTTAACCGCACGTCGGCGACGACAAGACGCGGTCGTCACGAGAAGACGACGACCGAGATGCGCGTTCGCGGTTTTCACCCCCTTCATCGCCACCATTCTTCCACGTCGTCCTCGAGGAGGACGCGTCGTGCGCGATTACATCGCATTCAAGCGAGTGAGCGAGAAAGAGAGGACAGAAAGATAAAGAGAGGGAAAGAAGAAGGCAGCCAGATACGAAGCTAATAGAGAGGGAGAGGAGAAAGAAAAAGAGAAAAACGTTAGAAGGTCCTCTCGACGTGCCCCCTCATTTTTCGAGCGATTTGAAGGGACCGTTGCCTACCCATCTACCTGCTCCCTCAGCCGACTGAAACTACAAAACACACTTCTCCTCCCTCCACAGTTCGGCCTTCCATCTCTCCACCGCACTGTCTCTACTCTTCTCTTCCTCGTCTTCTTCTTGCTACGATCATCCAGGCGATGCAACTCACCTCGACTGGGATCCTCTCGACCCTCTTCACGGGACGTGATCATGATCGGGCTTTAGAGCCGTAATAGATTTAACAGTTTCCTCCGGGGGATCGGTTTAAGGTCGCCGAGGGGGACAAGACACGGGGCTCGAGCGAGGGGGCGAGATTTGCCGAAATTGAATGGGTTTCTTTGCCCCGTTCATTTCTGCCGAGTAACTTCTTCTGGGACTTCTCCGCTCGCGGTCCTGTCGTTTGATTGAAAAGCAAGCGAGTCCCATGGTCCCTCCGGGCGATTTCGCTATTTCCGTGACTTGCGTATACGAGAGATCGTCGCATCGGGGAAGTTCGTCGCGCGAGAAGTGGCCCGGCGCGTTCGTTAATTCGCCAACATCGAGAGATCAAGATCGAGATCGGGTCCGAGCAGGGAGTCGACGTTCTTTCGTTCTCATCGCTCACGCGTAATTTTGCGAATCAGATGATAATTTCTTACGTTAATCATCATGTGGATAATAAAGTCAACGGGTTATTTTTATTTTATTGAATTGTGTAATAAGTAATTTCGGATTTCCTATTAGAAAATCATTTCTGTTGTAAAATGATCCTCTCTATTGAGATCCGAAATAACATATTATACAATTCGGTGTTAATTTTGATGCGACGTGAATAATATTATTATTAACGATAATATAACAACTAATTTATAATAAAACATAATTTTGTTAAAAAATATATTTTTATTCGAAATACACAATTTAATATTAATTTTTTGTGTGACGTTAATAATCATTGTTGATGATAATAACAAGCAATTTAGGAAAATAATTGCAAAATAATAATGGAAACAAATTTCTGTTGGAAAATCAATTTCTGCATTAGAACTTCCAAAATAACTCATTACATAAGTCAATACACAAGTCAATATTAGCGTTTGTATGACGTTAAAAATACCATCGTTAACGATAATATAACAATTAGTTTATAATAGAAAATAATTTTAGTTAGAAAATAAATTTCTATTGAATTCGAAATAACTTATAAAAAATTCTGTATTAATTTTTATGTGACGTTAATAATATCATCGTTAACGATAATAACGGCTAATTTACAGTCGGAAATAATTGGAAAATAATATCAGAAAAAAATTTCTGTCGGAAAACAAATTTCTCTATTGGGATATAAAGTAACTTATTACACAGCTCTAGATTAGTGCTTGCGTGACGTTCAAAATACCATCGTTAAGGATAATAACGACTGATTTCTAATGAGCAAAAAATTCCCAAGATAGACTGCGCGATGTGATCATAAAAGATCTTTATAAATTTCCGTATAACGTGCAGGTGTGACAATCTCAAGATTAGAAGCAATCTCTCGGGACGAAGAATCTCGTGCCCCGAGCGACAATTCTTATTCTGCGAAGATAAACGTAGCAATAGGGATCTTTTTAATTTCGCCGAATTAATAAAGTCGAACTGAGATAGTTCACGGCGTTTCTCCTCGAATTAAAGTGTGTCAGAGAGAGAGAGAGAGAGAGAAAGAGAGAGAAACAGGGAGAAAAGATACCCGGCGAATGTGTGGCCAACGGGCTCCAAGAATCACCGCGTAGTAATTCCTGAATCGCTGATTGGTAATCTGCTACGATGGGACTAATTAAGGCACTCGCTCGTGCGCGCGTCCCACCGAAATGGGGCGCCCAAATTGTTTTCTACGCCGCATCGGTCGTCACGACTAGATAGCCTTGGGGATCGTTCCGACTCGTAAGGACGAGTTAGATAGGGTTGGCAGGGGGGGGNGGGGGGGGGGGGGGAGAAAGAGAGAAGAGTCAGACGATATTTCGCGAACTAATGAGCCGGCAGATTTTAACATAATCATCCTTATGATTTATAATAGGAGATCGTCCCTTCGCGAACCGCGCGTTCCCCTCGGCGGCGGCGCATCGTCGCGTCGCATCTGTGTCTTCGTTGAATCCAACGGTCGGTCGCACGACTGACTCTCTTCGAGATGTTTCGGAAAAAAAAATTTGATACTACACAGGGGAGACAAAAGAGGGCCGGCGTCGTACAATTTTCAGGTACTTCCTTCTCCGGCGCGAGGAAGGCGCCCGGCCATCTGTTGCGCGCGCGCGAGAAATCGGAAAACGCTTTCCGAGATCCTCGACATATGGCACGCGGGGGCAGACGGATTTATCTTCACGGAAAAAATATACTTCGACCTCTTTCCGAGGAGGAGGAAGAGCAAACGGAGGGTAGGTGGATGAGTATCTCCGCCGCCTATTTTACGGCCAGGATGAGCTTCAAACGCGAGGCAAGGGCGAACAAGAAGATCACATGCCGTAAACGAATATCCGTGAAACTTTTTTACAGCCAAGGTGATTTTTATCACATTCTAATAGACAGCGTGCAACCCTAATCGACGATTAACTAGCCGTCCGAGTTACCAACGTGAAAAACAAAATACCGCTTGCGTATTACCAAAAAAGAGAATGCAAATTTTCTTCCCTCTTCATCGATTTAAAATCGATTAAAAATTTGTTTTAATTTAATATTCTCGATTGAAGTACCAGTCTTAATAGAATTCAGAACATATTTTGTATAAATTTGATACTTATTAAAAACTTATACGTTTGCGGATATATAAATTCATGAAATATTTAAAACAAGTAACGTTTACTTCAACGTACGTAATATATATTTTTTCGTGTAGACGAAGTTCATGTATCATCCGACAGGGTTTAATACTTTACAGCCGGAAAATATGAATATACAGGTATATTATACCCATCAATTTTGGTGCTTTCCCTCCATCGGTTATATTTCACTAACACAAAATTATTAATTTTTTTATGTTCGTCGAGCGAGACAAATCACACAGCTACAAATGTGGCAATTTCTATTCGTCGATTATCTATCAGTTTAATCTTACAATTTAGTAAAAATCATCTTTAAACTTTCCGACCTCGTCGACTATATGTCTCACTGTAAGTTCAAACATTTGCCTCATGTTAACGTTGTTTAACCTACTTGTTTTTGCTGCATCGTAACAACATGTACATGTTTGCCTTAGAAAAAGCTGGGACTAAAAGAATTAATACGAACAGTAAGTATACAGCATAATGAACATACGCGTAATTCTTTTGAAATCAAATCGCATGATGAAACAGCCCAAGAAAAACGCAACATTCCGCAAGCATGTGATCGATAGTGCTACGTCGGTAACAAATGACTGCACGATGTTGCAATAATATGCATAATGAAGTGCGTAATATCGTTAAATACGAATTTACATATCACTTATCCGAGCGCGAAAGGATACATTGAGCAACGCAAAATTCGCCTTGAGGTTTAATAAATCATTCCTTATATATTTTTGGTTACTGATAAGGACATTTTGCACCTAGATTCGTATTTAGCAGCCAAAGATCTACAGGAAATCACCTACAAAATTTAATAAATTAAGGACACAAAAATAGATTCTTTGTTGCTCAATAATATTAATTATGGAGGCAATTGACGCTTTATTCCTACGCGATCGCAATTTTATGCAATCCTGCCATAAGTGACGATTGGTGAACGGATCGTTCGTGGATTCGCGCGTAATTTACGATTTTCCTCGCTCTTCACCCCGCGCCGCGTGTTTTGAAATATGCAAATCATGTTAAACGGAGCAAGGAGGCTCGCTGCGCACGAGGTGCCTCCGTTCGAGAGGGAGGAGAGGGATGCTGAGAATTCTTTCGAGAGGCACATTCTAAGAGCGATCTCGCAGGAGAAGGCGAGGGAAGTGGTCGTTGCTGCCGTCGCCGTTGCTGCTGCTTAGAGTTCCAAGTGGCTCTTTTCTTCTTTTTTTTTTAAAGTAACGATCCGACAAAAGTGTACACGACAACGCACTTACTTACAACACGATCTCCGTCACGGTATTTTAAGCCCTTCGGCCCTCCCGCCCTACTCCACAGAGCGCCGCGCATGACTGGCGGCGATCCTAATGCCGGGAGTTTTTAATATGTCAATAAAAAGCGCCGCATTAAATCCCGAGTGCCACCGATATATCATAGCCGACACGTTGAGATAGAACACAGAGTAGCTGCCGCGTTAAAGGGATTCCGATAGACACACCGCCGGCGTGTGCGTCATAAATAATGCCGGTTACAAACGTTAGCGCAGCACTCAATCTCGGATTTCATATTTGACAATTCGTAATTTAACCCTTTGCACTCGAGGACTCCGGAGCGGAGCCATTTAAAATTTGCCTTCAAACTCTTCAAACTCAAATGCAAATAGCAAGAGCGGAATATCCTATACACAATAGTTTTTACGATTTGTCTTTGTCCTTATGTTATGAACTGAAAGTTATTTGCATTGTCTCCATAGCGGAGCCCTCGAGTTTGAAGACAAATTTTAAATGGCTCCGCTCCGGAGCCCTCGAGTGCAAAGGGTTAATAAAATATTCGGTTTCTCGTATCAATATATTTTTTTACGTTATGAAATAAATTTTATACTTGATATTTCATATTTATTTTCTTCTTTTTTTCTCTTTATCTAATTTTATACCTGTAATTTGTATCGATCGTCTTCACTGATACGATGGCGATCTGACATTTGATATTTCGTCTTTATTCATTGTTTACGTTACGACATAAATTTTATGTTTGATATTCCGTATTTATTATTTCTGTTTTTCTTTTTATCTAATTTTATGCCTGGTAATTCGTGTGACACAACTCGGTAATTTTCATCGGGACCATCGCGAGTTCCGGGAGGAATAGGATAGCAAGCAGGAGAGATCGTACGTGCACGCGCGCGCACCTTCCTTCTTTAGGCTGTATTGAAATTCAAATTAAAAACAGCGAATCATAAAATTATCTCCGAAAAACGAAAAGCCGGCGAGCCGAGCAATTTTCGAGCAATTTCGTGGTGGGCCAGAATCTCCCCTTTCCCGACCCGTACATCCCTCTTCCACTCCGTCCCTCTTCTCGGCCTACCTCCTTCCCTCTCGGTTCCATCCTTCAGAAATTCTGCTAGAAAATAATGACCTGCGCCGTCGGCGACCATATGGTCGCGCGGGACGTTCCCCGCCGAAGAAGCGAAGTGCTCGACTGCACGAGCCGAAAATTCGAGCGCACTTTAACGTATCCCAGATACACCGCCGGGTACTTTTGACTCTCTTCCGAATGATGGATCGATTCCGGCGCGTTTCTGGATCGTTGGCAGGGATACCAGAGAGAAGCGTGACAGAGGCGGGTGCGTCGTCTGCGTTTCCCTGGAACCGTCGACCGAACGCGACCGATTTATGGTGTCTTTATAAAAATAGCCTGTCAAACGAGAAGCCACGCTTAACACTTCGGCCATAAACATTTTTTGAAATCTTCCCACCGATTCCGATCAGAATGTCCGAATTTGTTCCAAAATAAATTATCGCACGATGGCAATTGAAAAATTGTATTCTTATCACAAATATAAGTTCCATGTCTAAACCCGAAACAGAAACACTGCGGAAATTTGCAGTTTTTTTTTATTTAATTTTTAAAGTCGATATATTTTTAAGAAATTTAACAGTAAGTTTCATTTTTTTATCAACTATCCGATTTGATAGAATGAAAAATGAAAGTTACGTCCAATGCAAATGAATTCTTTGATTATTGTACATTAACTAATGATAGGAAAATATACAAATTTCAAATTTTTCTAGGTTCGTGGATTTGTATGACTTGTGCTTATATTGAAGTTTATTAATTCCGAGCTCTGTAAAAGCCAACACTTTATTAATCGACATCATATTAATTCCATTCTTAGTGTTTAACTTAATTTTCGATTCGATGTATTAATTGTATCGAAAAGGGTCCGAATGGAATCGAAGCATTTGGATCTCTTATGCGTATTTAACAATAAATGCTCCTTTTTACACTTATTAGTTATTATTAATGATATTAGAAGATTTGTGCTTCTCTACTTGGTCCAATTCTCTTTTTTGAGATTGTATATTAAAGAGTTTTAAACAATTTTAGCGAAATATTAATTTCTTTGATGAAAAGTTGTAAAAAATGTACTTTCTATAAAATTTACTTAAAATAGTATATTAAATAGTCATTTTTGCATGACCTTCCATTTAATAAATTTTACAGAATAAATTTTAGAATCAGAAGAATTCTTTAGGAGAATATAATGGAGAGCAAAAATGGGATCTGTATGGCTTCTCCACTTAGAATCGCGTCTTTAAAATATCACACTTTTGATCTGAATCTAGATTTCCCATCCAGAACCTATAATTCTTTTCGGAGAAGAAATCGGATTAGGCCCCAACAGATCTTGGAAAATCTACTATTCGTGTCGTTATGTAATATGTTATAAGCTGCATTTTCTCCCTCCGTTTTGTCCGTAATTGTTTACAAATGGGCGACTGACTCGGTACAGCGCCGCGTTCGTCTCCCACCCGGTGCAATTTAATTCCGCTTATAATTCACGAGGTAATTTTGTCATAATACGATTTCAACGATATAATTTCGCGGGTTAACGACGGTGAATTTAAATTTCTGCCGTCCTGAAAAGGATTACTAAAATTCAGCCTGCATCCATCTTAACCGAATTTAATTTCCGTCCCTCCCGCGTCCCTCTACCGCCGGACACGGCGTTCTATCCTTTTTTTCATTTCTCTCCTCCTCTCCTCTATAAAATATGCTAAACGCCCGCGGAGCCATGGCGCTCCCACAGAGCTCGTTCGACACTGTTATTTACGAATTATGAACGTTGTAAGCGACGGAGCATAATGATCGCGCGATGAGGCTCCGGCCAATTTCGGCGCTTCGAGCATGTTTCGGCTTAATGCGGCCCCTGCTAGGCCCGACGTGTGCCCTACGAACCGTTCCTAGGATCGAGCCCGATTACCCGCTCGTGACGTGTTACTTTTCGATTCGAGGCGAGCGATTATGCGAGGAAATTGTCGGAAAAGATGAGGCCCGTCGGAAAATATCGTCAAAGAAAGTCCTTTTCTTCAAAGAAAAAAGCGAGACTAAAAAACCTTTGTGAATTATAAAAAGAAATTCCTCTCAATTTCAAGAAATAGAAAAATAATGCTGTAGAATTGATTTAATTCTTACCTGGAGAATGTTTTTGAATAAATTTGATAAAATGAAATATAAATTTAATAAATCTAGAATATAAATTTAATAATAATAAAAATTTTTAATAAAATAAGAGTTTTTCATGAAGTTTCCTTAGATGAAAATAAAATAAATCGTACAACATTATTTTTCTAAAGAATGTAAGTAGAAAATCTCTACAAATTTATTTTCATAAATCAACCTCATATTTGGATTTAACTGCGCCAATTTACGGACAAATTTTTGGAAAGGCATGTCTCCAAAAACATATTTCGAAATTAACTTCACATAGCGGCTCTTTCGCATATAAAACTTTGCAAAACGACCCGACTGGTCGCGCGGAAACCGTCCATCCGTTGTGCACCCCGACTTTTACGCGGATTTTTTGCGACCGCGGTCGTCCGCGTCGCGACGATTCGCGCGGGGTATTTGCGTAAACCGGTCGAACTAGCTTATTACACAGCGCGCGCTCCTGTATTCCACATAGCAGCGGCACCAGGTTGCATCTATGTGCACCGTGCACGAACGCACAAAGCCTCGGCATGCAAATATCCCCCCGAATTGGCCGAATTCACAAAAGAACAATGGTGTGTTTCGTGTTCGTTCTTCGCGCGCCGTTAATTTGCCGCACGCCTCTCGCGTGATTGCGCCCGGCGATGCTGTTTGTTCGCTCGCGCGCGCAACAAAAGGCGCTCACAAAAGGTAACACGTTCGATATTCGCACGCACGTGCATACGAGCGCGATTCGCAGTTATGCATTTCGTGCGCACTTCAATGGCGGGATTCATCGTCATTTTCGGCGACGGTGAAAAGAAAAATCGTGTCTGCCGCGCGGCGCCGCCTAATCGCCGCTTGAAAGCTAAATTCTACGCTATGGGCGGTGAAAAGCCAGGAAAACCGCGCGAAACACCGACGAATTTCCGTCCGAGAGAAAAGGAGAGATCATTTGTCCCTATTCAGTCAGAAAATGCACACGGAATGCTTTGAATGAAAAAAAAAAAGGAGGAAAGGGTTTTTTTGAACGACGACAGAAAAAACAAACGTGAAGAAACTCCGATGACAGAGGTGGCGTCCGGTGATTTCAGATAACAGTATATATTTTTAGTAAATATTAACACTCTCGGTGTATCATATTATAAGGTAGTTGAAAATAGAATAAGTTTATGCGACAGTGACAAAAAATAATGTCTGATGATATTATGACGAAGATAACCTGACGATTCTAAATTAATTTCTAGCAAATATTAACCCTCTTGATATATACACAAGATGAACCAATAACTATCACCACTTTAAATATTATCAAAATGTGAAAGTAGAAGAAAAAATTATCTAACAAAAATTGCATCGATATCACGCATAGTAAAAAAGCTTTGTGTTAAAATCGGTTCACTGAAATTTTATGTTACTTTAATACAGGTAATGCGTTAAAAAATGCACAAATATCATGTTAAATTAACACATTAAATTAACTCATGTTAAAATAACACAAAATTTCAGTGGACCGTTTTCAACACAAAATTTTTTACTATACAATACGAATATCTTTTGTAAATGCGAACTATTTTCATCTACATCTGGTTGTCATCTACATCGTTAATAAAATATTTTTACTTTCGACAATATTCAAGGTGACAATAGTTATTGCCTCATTCTGTACATTACACTGATAGTTGAAAAATAAAATGAGTCTTATTCTATTAAAGAAAGGAGTAATCTTTCTTTTTGTATTTTATAAGAATTCTGGGAATGAATAAGAGTCATGCAATATCGATTTGTGCAAATAAGCTCAAGAGGGAAATTAAAGAACTCAAATTACATTTCCAATAGAATAGAGAGTCCTTATGATATACTAAGGATTAATATAAAATGTCCATTATTAATTTACGCCGTTATTAATCCATTTCAAGGAATTCTGTTTCAAGCGAAATCTCAGCCGAGAAGCTTCGATATGTTCGTTTCTTTTTACTCCTGCAAACCCCTTGGGGGATTTAAAGGGAAACGCACGACGCCTGTTCGCTCGCTCGTTCGCTCGCAACCCGTGATTGTCAATCGAATTTCGCGAAGGAGACGCCCGCGGTAATTTCCTGGCAGTGTCAAAAACGATTCCGCGAAGAGCGAACGAGACCGTAGAAACTGCGACGATCGCGTCTTCGACCGCAGTCCTACGGGCTCGCGGCGATGAGGGAGAAAAAGGGAATTGGCCGCAGTAAATTAGGTAATAATAACCGCCGCGCCGCATTACTGGTCAGGAAAAGGCCGAAAACTGGCAGACGATGGCGTAAACAAACCCGGACGGAGTGGCCAGGCGTAAATCTTTCTTCGCGAGAAGGGGCTGTGCGGCCTTTTAGCTTACGATCTCACCCTGAAATTACCACCAGAAACCGTCGAATCCGCGTCCAGTCCACAACTACAATATAGGTTATACGGGCGATTTTGTCTACGGGAAAAAATGTTTTGTCAAAGTACTTCTATTTTGCATCATGTCTGAAAGAAAAGAACAGAAGGGAAACGTCCGGAAAAAAGAACTGTGACAAAACTACTTTACAACGGGACGCTGTAAAAATCTCCGTGTCCGTGAAAAAAGCATGCTGCTCTTGTCATAAAACTCTTGAATAAAAAATGGTAATACAACAGTTAATTCCGGGAAAGGCGCCGGGTCGCCGGGTCGGCTAAATTTTTTAAGAGCGAGACGGACGGCATTGTGTCTGGCGTTTTACAATTGTACATAATTCTTGAGGCAAATCCCAAAGTTGACAAAATTCCGTGAAAATAGAAATCGTGATGAGACGTCGGGGGCTTGCAAAAACTCGTACAGTTTATGTTACTGATTCCATTGATTCAAAGAACGAATCGTTTTTCAAACATAAAATCAGATGGTTGCTTGAAAAGTGACAGAAAATGATAGATATTTTGCTCGAATACAACATATACCAATTTGTTAATATAATATAATTTAATTTAATAATAACTTAATAATAAACGATAATTTAATAATAAAAAATATGACTACAAATTCAAATAACTTTTGCAAGACGTTAATACTAATTTATATAATTTGTTTATATGATTTATTTATATAATTCTACTATTTATATTTACTTATTACACTTGTTCATTCGTTTATATTTTTTATATGCATTAATTTTTTTATATGCATTAATTTTTTATTTATGCAGATATCATCAAATTAAATATTTCTTTATATTGTTCTTTTATATATAGATTAATTCATGTAGAATTTATTCTTACAACCAAAATGTACTTTTCTATCAAAATATTATTATTATTATTACTTTAAAATCGTTTATCTAGTTTAAATTGTAGAAACGATTATTCCCGGAGAGACTGTATTGTGCTTTCAAGAACCACGGGGACGAGAAGCACGATTGATCGAACTGATTCAAACTCAATCCCACAGAGAATCGGCCGCGCGTTTGCTCGACGTCGACGTCGGGACGAACGCCGGAGTCGGTCAGGAGGGTGAAAAGTCGAATAAGACCGCCGGTCGCGGTAATATGCCGTAATGCAACGTGCGATTACAATGCAGAACGCGTCGCGCGGAGAAATGGGTGCCGCGTGAAAGGCGGACTCCGCGACAAAGTCGTAAATTCCGTCCACGCTTTTGACCCGGGATGACCCGTCGCTGGTAGCCTCCCATAAATTTGCCTCTTTGAGAATTTGTCAGAGCAGGGACACATAGGCGAGAGCCGGAGGGGAGCCGCCACCACCTCAATAGCCTCCGGGATCCACGCGGGGATCCCGCCGGGCATCACCTGTCCGCCCGGCCGAGGAATCGTTTAGGGAAGAAGAGGAATGTGTCCGTCGCGCTTCTTATTCCGCTTCGCGGCGTGCGAGGGGAAAATACGAAGACGAGGACGACGACGTTCGCGAGCGAACGAGCGCGACAAGACGACAATGAAAATTTGTCGTTGCCGCATTTGACGCGAAAACTGCCTTTCACGAAGCATGCGCCTCCCGGCCTCGAACGAAACGACGCGGCCAAGCCGGAGAAGCCGGAATTTTCCGCTTTGTTAGTTCGCGTTAGGCGACCGAGCGATCCCTACGGCGGATCTTCACGATATGGAGACACATTTTTGCCCCGGGATCGTTTCCAGATCGATTCTGATGCGTCGCNGGGGGGGGGGGGGGGGGGGGGGGGGGGGGGGGGGGAACCCACGAGCCGGTTCAGTCGAATCGAGACTCCTTCGAACAAGATTTTCGAATTCTTAGAGACTTGTGGAATCTTTTCTATTATAAATATTCAGTTGTTGTACGGTAAGTTTTATAGTTTTAAAATTTCAAAAAAACTACATCTTTCTCTATTTCTTCCGCGGATTATTTTGTTCCCTTATTTTCTTCACGGGAAAAAGTAAATTTGGTAAATTTTAGTTGAACACACGTGAATTTCTCTAAACGGATTTTTGTACTCCTGAGACGGAAATCGAGGAAATTCACGGTAAAGTGGGGAAAAAATGATTTTTTCGAAACTTTTAAACTATGGCAGGTTTGTAGATTTTTACGAAAAATTAAAAAACGCCCGAGTCGAGATTTTGATGCTATTAATACTTCGATAATACTTTGACGCTCTTAAAGATAATTTGCACCTACTTAGATGGTCTATTCTTCTTCTTCTAGTCCTGTGCCTGTAATCAGGCGTAAGGAGACTATGATAGATGGTCTCTAGACTAGTAAAAGTCAAAGTCCATTTTAACGATAATGATACTTATTAATTTCTTTCCTGAATCTCTAATTTTACAAATTTTATTGTAATGTTACGTTTAACAACTTATTTTGACGCTAAAACAGCGAAAATGGAAATGTAAAACAGCATCAAAATCATATATTGTTAAAATTGAAATTGAACATTTTTTCGATTTTAATTCCTACTGTGTTGTAGAATTAAAAATTTAACATAAGACCAAAATTTCAACTCTAAATTATACCTTCATTTTTATTTATTGTGTTTTATTTATTTATAATTTTATTAAATAATATATTGACAAGTTTTTCCAAAAGCAGGCTTTAACAATTGAAAATATGAAGTTATGCTGAACTATAAAAGTATCAATTTTCAATTTTTATAAAAACGAACCAATCGAATAATTCAATATTATACTAATATGATCATTATTCTTCGAATGCAATAATGTTCGTCGCAAAATCTTATTTATAAATTAAATTTACGAACAACGAAAATTACTTACAAATTGCTTATCGTTTACGTTATTATGTGCCGTGTAGCGAAAGTAATTGGATCATGAATAAATCGGGAAATGTGTGTCACGTGATATAATATTGCAGCTGCGCCCTCGGCAGCAGCCCCGATGCAGCTCTCGTCAACACGGAAAAATATACTAAAGCGTCTGCGCATGGAGCAACACGCCACGATAAATGCCGAGTCGAGCAAATATTTTCCTAGGACGCGTAATCCCGCGTCCGAACTTTCGCACGGACGGACGCGCAGTGATCTGAGTTTGGTGATCCGTCGAGTAAACTCCCTTATCCGTGTATTTTTCGCGCCCTTTCAAGCGTTCACCACGAGAGGGGTTGAAACGAAATTACTATTTGTCAAAGTCCGGAGTTAGCTGTGAGTAACTTTTCGACGGTACGCACTGATAAAAACAATTTTCCCCCTTTTATAAAAGAAAGGGCATACTCAAATTTTTCCAGGTTTATCATGCAATTATCACATTTAAAGGATAACCATTATATTAGTATCATATTTTCGTGAATAATATTTATAACAAAAATTAGAGGGTAAAATATTGTAATAGAATAATCTGTTTTATATATTTTGTTTTGTTTATTATTATCCATTATATATCGAGTGGACACTTCTCTTTCGGTTTAATTAAACGAGTAAATAAATATTATATAACATATGACAGAAATATCTCATATTAATATACAAGAATAATTGTATATAAGTAACAATTATTGTTTCACGAACTGAAGGAGACTGAAAGAGACCGCTTTCTTTCGGCGGTCAGATTTGACAAAAGACGACACAAATGCGCTGTCACGAGCGACGAGAATGCAGCAACGCCAGAACAAACGCAACACACGTAGCAGAAATAAATAAAAAAAAAGAATACAGTCACGGTACGAATACGAAGTGCAGATAGAATCTAAATCTCGATGCGACGCGGCGGCAGCGGCGAACGAGAGGGCTCTTGTTTCCGGCGTCCTGGAAAACGGGGGGCAATCTCACGGAAAATCGGAACCGACGTAATCCCTATCGTGTCCTGAAGGATTACGATAAGCAACGTGCTTACGAGACGCTGCACTCGACGCATCGTGAATACCACGACGACGACGAGGATTGCGCGCGAGATGCAGTGACGCGATAGTCGTGTCCGAGTGGACGACACGCTGCACAGAAAGAAAAATGCGATGTCGCAGGACTGTAAACGGCCACCGCAGGATTACCGGATCCTACGAAAACATCTCGCACCTCCAGCGTTGAGAAAAATCCCTGCCTCTCCCCCTCCTCAGTTTCTCGCCCCCCCGTCGGGCGGAGAGGCGGCTCGAAAATTCCCAAGTCTGTGAACGCGTGAACACCGCCAGACAAAACGACGTCGCACGTCCGACAAAGCAGCGCGTGTGCTTTCGAGAAACCATAAGACGTCTTTCGAGAAACCATAAGAATCTTTTCAAATTTTGACAGCATATTAGTCGAAACACGATATATATACATGTAAAATTAGGAGAAGATTGACCATCTCGAAGCTGAGATTGAAGTCAATGTTAGCATTATTTAAGTGCATCACGAATCAGGTACGAAAACGATTTCCGATTATCATGTTTACAATTCCAGCAATTAAATTACTTTTACAGTTTTAATGAAAAAATGGGTGGATGATGAAAGGGACTTGTTAGAGAACTGTTTACTAAACAAATTACAAGACCATTGACCACACTTAGTTTTTTTTCAGGAATTAATATGTTAAATACACATAATTTCTAATAACAATTGAAACATATTACAACTAAACTATAAAGATTTGGCAATCTAATACGCGCTGTATTTCCTCTTTTGCTTCCTGGTTAAACGTCTTTATGCACCAATAACATATTTAATACAATAACGAGAATTGTCTCTACGTTATCGACGCGCATCAAGTTCGACATCAATTTTGATATTCCCTTGATCGAGAACAAAAGAGAATGTGGCAGGGGCAGCAGGCCTCTGCGAAATAGACATTTGACTCGATGCAATTTTGTGTATTCCTCACGTGCCTTTTTTTTCCATTCGACATACTTTATTACTTTTCTAATCTCGCTGGTGCTCCGTCGAAGTCCCAACAACGCGCTAGCGACTGGAGCATCCCTTTTAACGAGAAAACCGGCGATGCTCGCGGTCGATTTCCCTCGGGAATTTCCCCGCCGCGTTACTTCTCACGGAGCACGAACGTCGTGCAAACGTGATACCTTCTGAAATCACGCGCGACGCGTGCCGGATAAGTTGATCGCGCGCGCGCGCGCGCGCACGAAACCTCCCGCGAGTGTTGCTCCGCAAACAGGATAATAAATATTTGTGCACGGCCGAGGATGGACGCGATCCCGCTTGTGGGAACGCGTCCCCGTTCAACGCGTCTTTTAATAACGTCCTTATGCATAATGCATCTCGGTAAGTAACAACCGCTCCCCCGCTGCGGAATGAATACGAGTCACGCACTAAAGTCTCGATACGCCGCGAAAGTCGCAATGTGGAGTTATTTAAGCTTGACGTAAGCGACCCCAAGCGATAGTAAAGTTGGAAATATACTGTGTCTTGCGATATACAGAGCGCCCCGCCCTTATTATTTGGCGATAACAGACTTTTTCGGCAATTCGAGAGCGACCTTTTTTGCCAGAGAAAATGCCGAGCACGGCAAAAATCATTTTGTACTTGTATTAAGATCGGTCCTTGTTAAAATTTTTTCGCGTTAAATTTTTGATATATTCGTGTGTTAATTTAACATATTATGTATTTATGTTATCTCAATATTTTGCGTTCAGTTGATATTCAATCATTTGTAAATGTTGAAATAACATATTTTATACTTTAGTGTTGATTAATTATATTGTGAATTTTTAACTTTAATTTTGTGTTAATCTTGAATGTAATATTTGTATTATTTTTCAATATATTCATCTCATATTAACACAAAAATTTGTGTGGACCATTCGGAACTTATGAAATGTGTTAAATTTAACACCAAATTTTTTATTGTGAGAATGATAATTATTTATTTGCAATTGTCTGATCTTTAACATCGTTTATCTTTGCAACTGAGTTTCAATTAAAATTTCGTTAAACCACTTTCCGCCTGAAAGAAGCTGAAGAACGTAATCCTGGTGTTCAACGTAATCTAACGAAAAACTTTTTTCTCAATCGCTCGTGACCCGAAAAAATCAATATTATTTAAATTCGAAATTATTCGAATTTGAGAATTATTGTGTCTGCGGCGCCTCGAATTTTCGTTAAAGAAAATTCTATCACAAAATGGCCGTAGAATCGGTCATTAAAACAAAAAGCGTCATTACACATTTTCGATAATGTCACAAGTAGATGTAAAGAATGCGAAGAGAAATCCCACACATACGCCCATAAAGCATCATACGATTAACGATTCATTTATCATCGTTATGACAGTGGCCGTCGGACGTCTCCAATTACATCACAATCTCCGAAACGAGGAGGAAAATCAAGGGCCCGCGATATTGTGTGCGAGGAGACTCATAATCCTCTTTAAGTTATTAATCTCCCGGGGAATTTTTCGAAACTCTAATGTGTCGCCGGTGGCAGAGCATGCGATAAGTCGGACCGTTATGGATTAGGCGGCGAAATAATATTTCCATCCGCGCGTCCGAGCGGAGCCGGCGAGCCGACAAGCCGGCTCCGCGCGGTCCAGGTGTGAGGAAAGCGTCGTGGCACAATAAAACGTCACTCGCTATTGAGAGGAAGAAGAACGGATCCTTTGCGGGATGCGTGAGCGCCACCCCTAAACGCTGCCTAGATGAATAGGCCGCTATTCTCGGGCCCTATTTCTATTGCCACCGGGTACAAACGGACGCGAGAGAGCAAGCGAGCGCGTTTGCGCTCGCGAGGGATGGCACAGCCCGCCCCGCCCGTTCCAACGTCACGTATATTTTTCAGCCCGCGATCTCAGCCGGGAGAAAGAGACTGAGAGCGAGACAAATACCCTTATTTGTACACATCCTGTCCATTGTGACGTAGCTCGGGGCACCCAGGCGAGGCCGGCTTCCGGCGAACCCGCGGAACCCGCAGCACCACGTGCACCCCGTCCCACCCTCTGTCCGCGTCCCCGCTTTATTCTCGCCCCACGATTGCGTCCGTGGGTGGAGCGTGCTCGGATGTACCTGCCGGATGAAGCGAGCTATGCGATCCTCTTCGAAGTGATACCAGAAACTTCATTTTCTCGCTGGACGGGCGGGCCGTCTGGCTCGCGCCGCGCGTCTTTTCCGCTCGTAGATCCGATTCCTCCGTCGATTTTCTTTCTTACGTCCTCCAAGGAGGTAGACGTGGAGGTAGACGAGGAAATAGGACGAAGTATAAAGCGGAGTGGAAAATATTTCTCGGTGTTCTGAGGAGGCTCGAGATTACAGCGCGGTTGCTTTGAGGAGTTGAACGGAGAAACACGGTCGGAAAATTTGCTTTGTCGTAACCTTCGTCTGTTGTTTCCGTGACCGACTCTGCTATTTTTCTCGTGACTGACAACCTTTCACTAAGAGATCTTGATAAAAGATAATCTCTTGTGATAAGAGAACAAGCCGCTTGACGAAGCTTTGTTGAGGGAAACACGATCGTGAGAATTAAACCGAGACAATACGATGACTTGTGCGCTGCATTCGCGCATGTCCGGCTATATGTTTCTTGCGAATATTGTTTCCCCTACGCTCTCTCGGCCACCCTCATATTATAACCGTGCTCACTGGCCCACCGTAATTATCCACGGTCCGTATGGTCCACGGCATATGGCCCAGAACGCCATCTTACTTCCGACAAACCGCTTCTCAGCGTCGTAAAAAGAAAAGGATAAAAGGAGCCGGCCATTTGGCCAGCCGAGCACGGATCGAAATTGACTGCTCGCGGGACAAATTAAATTTCGTCCCTCGCCGCTCATGAAATCGCGCCGCTCTGT
Organism: Dinoponera quadriceps; assembly: GCF_001313825.1. Classification (NCBI taxonomy): domain Eukaryota; kingdom Metazoa; phylum Arthropoda; class Insecta; order Hymenoptera; family Formicidae; genus Dinoponera; species Dinoponera quadriceps. Next base: position 827,663 of record NW_014554664.1, on the reverse strand, counting down.
GACCATACGGCTGAAACAGACTGGACATTATCCGCCAGGACATTATCATTCACCGTCGTGCGCAATTCCAATGTTTACCGAGAACCGAGGAGAAGGAAGAAAAAAATGCAACCGCCTAATAACGTAGTTTGTAAACTTCAATTATTTCATTATTAGCAATTAAAGAGAATCACGTAATATATTTAACCATTCCTAACTTAATGGAATTAATTTGATTCATTATCGTGAATGATTAATTAATTTATTTACTCTCTCTCACTCCGAAAAACTCTCTATCAATCTCAACATTTATCGAGAATCAAAGGGAAGGAAGGACATCACTTAATCGATAGATAATGATAGATAACGTTAGCAACATTTAACAATTTTATTATCAGCAATTGAATAGCTCAGCGCAAAAATCAATCTGCTTGATTTTTTTTTAATTGTACAGTATCAACAAAAAAACTGGTTTGCAAAGTAAGTTAAGCAAATTCTTTTTACGAAAATCTTGTTTACGGAAATTTAAATATGTAAAAACGTCCTGTTAATATATTTTTCGTGAAAAAATGGTAAAGACAATTTGGATAAAAAATAATATTTTAAAACTTTAACAGAACTGATTTTTGCACCGAATCTTCCAATTAGAATCAAGTAACGTTCCTATATAATTTAATCATTTCTGCCAACTTAGCAGATTTAATTCGCTATAGAATTGATGCAGAATTAATTTGTCTCATTAGCGACGAGTAATTTATTGATCACCAACCCCGAGAAATCTTTCCTTTACCTTCTATCCTTTCTTTTCCATTCCGCCTTAGACCTCTTTTCTACTTCGATCCTATCTGCGAGATGCGCCGGCGTCCTTTCGCGATTCCTACGACCGATTGGCCTACTTTCGCGTAGGGAGCGGAAGAGAGAGAGAGAGAGAGAGAGAGAGAGAGAGAGAGAGAGAGAGAGAGGGTGAGAAAAAGAGAAAGATCGAGCAATAATTCGGTCAGGATTGGAACTTGGGGGCACACACGATATGCGGAGGGACCATATGCCGAGGCCGAGGACGGATCGTGCTTCGGGGATCGCGGATAATTACAAGGGATGTTCTACCCGGCGTCCCGGCCACGGTCGAGGGTGGGGGACACGCACGAAAATCCGACGGCGGTGGGGGACGCGCGGCTACATAAGGAAGGTCTCGACCCCCGAAGGGTCGCAGTTGCCTCGAAATTTCGGAGCCGGCGTGCCCATGTTCGCCTGTGGCGCGTCCACGCTCGTAGTTCACTGTCGACGCGATCGAATGCGAACCGAGTGAGATCTCTGTTGACGTAGTGACGAAGTTTCAACCGCAAGTTGCATTGTTCTTATTTCTTCACTCTTCTTTTCGTTCTCTTCGTGGTGACATACGCGAGAGAAGGGGATCGAGGACGAGAGAGAGGACGTCCGAGGGGATTCATCCGTCATAATGACCACCGCGTGGTTGATCTTCGCGACGATATGCGCCGCAAGCTGCTCGCTGGTGGTCGGCTTCGACCTCGGACCGATGATATGGACCGCGCAGTGCCAATCTGAGTGCTTGCGACAGTTCAACAAGAAGGAAGAGTTCCGCAAAATGTCGATACGGAGGAACGCGCATCAAGAGTTCCAAGAGGTAGTTAAGATCATCGTCTCGATCTAAGCGAAGTGCGTGATTGAATTTGTAATTGTTTATTCGCGGACTTGTCGCCGACAGCGGTGAGAATTGCCAGAGCGAGATTCTGTTCCCGCGATCTACAGCGACGATTTGCGGCTAACGAGCTGATATTTGTCGAGATGAAGTCGAGATTTATTTTATAACGCGGAATATGTATGTGTGTGTGTTTCAATCTTGGTTCAGATTATTTTTAAAAAACCAAAGCAATAATATACATCACGCTACTCATATTTCTGACGGTTAATAAAATAACGAAAGAAAAAGGTCGGTTTATTAAATATATATATATATATATAATTTTTGGATTTATCTAGATATTTTTTACTGCTATTTTTTAAATTTCACCTTTCTTATTTTATTTTCTCGTTTGTTTAATTCTTTAATTTCTTTTTTTGCCTTTTTTACTATGATATGACCTTGTCGAAAGCAATAAACATTTGTGAGAATGTTCCTACAAAAATATATTCGACACGTAAAATATCCAAAAAAACGTTTGTGCACTATTACCTAAGATTTGATTTTTTATCAAAAATTAGTAAAATTAATCATCGATATCCGGCATTTTTCGCATTTTTATCTTACTCTGCATCTGCTTATTTCTTCCCTCGATCTATTTATCCATATCATGTGTCCTTGTCAACGAATGAAATCGAAACGAACCGGCGATTGAAAATCGTTTTTTCATCACGACGAGGCACGCGCCTCGCGGCCGATCGGCCGGAAATCGGGAAGTCCCGACGCGCCGATAAATCTCTGGATGTCGCTTTTATTATGGGACGGCAATAGAAAATAATGTCGCGGTGCAACCCTGTCGATTCTCCGAAATGGAGAGAGAAAGAGGCTGTGCGGGGGAGAGACGCGTCGCGCGAACAGATGGGAATCGCGATTAAGTCGGGGTACAATGCGCGTCGCGAGGGCGTTGTTCGCTCGGTACCGCTCGCTCGGACGGGGGTGTCCATTAATTTCGGGGAGATCGATTCCCGTGCGGCGAGACGCGGCCGAGGAGCGAGAGGGCCCACCCAGACGCGACGAGCCGTTCGAATTTACGCCCGGGCCTCGTGTGACGAATGTTGCCCCACGCAAGGGGGGCCCCCTCTGGTTCCGCGCATTAGAATAACGACTCTTCAAGGGGGCGGGTACGGCTTAACGAACTTAACGCTGCGCGTTATCGTCCCCCTTCCTCCTCCATTTTTTCTCATCTCTCTCTTCTTCTTCTTCTTCTTCTTTTGCTCGTTCTTCTCCACGGAGAAAGAAACGATCTGTACGACGATAACGATGATTTCATCCGAGGACATTACAGGACCCTTTTGCGGCCTCGTGTAATTGTTTCAATCCCAAGAGAGGGAGTAGTTTCCGCACCACCGGTTCGTCGGATCGGGATGAGAACGTGTGTCATGACTCGAGAGAACGCACGACGGAGAGTCATTACACGCGAAGGGCTTTTCTTATTTTTCCGCAAAAATCGAACGAACTTCCTGGATCACCGATGAATATCGCGACGGACAGCAGGGAGAGATTACGCATCGCGCAGATGATTTTCTTCCCCGAATTTTCCCGGTTCCTCGAGTCTCGCACTATAAATAAACGCTTCCTCGAAAGACACCCGGTTCTTTTTTCGTCCATTTATTTCACTTTACGATACGCGACCACACCGTCCGTCTGCCAGTAGACGAGTCACGGTACAGTCATTGATTTCCAGAGGACGGGGTGGCGCGTTTGCTTTACGACCCCGAGTGATCGTAACTCGATAACAAGGACGATCATCGACTGATACGGAATCTCGAACCGATCTCGTGCATCCAAAAGACTCATCGCTGCCGGAAATTTACCTGTTGCGGAGCAAAACGTCATCGAGAGGCGGGTTCTATATTTTTAAGCAAAAGATAATCAAGAAATTTACATATTATCCTACTGAATAATAATAAATTTACATATTATCCTACTGAATAATAATAAAATATAATAACCTATTGACTGGTAATCTAATAACAATTAACGACATCGATAATTTAGTTAATAATCAACGCCGCTCTCGGTGCAACGAATACACATAAATGACAAACCGATATATATATTTAAACGTTGAATAATTTAAAGTATCACAAAGCACAGAACGATGCGTTACGTCCGCGACGACAAGTCGCTAGGACACAACAATGCGTCCGTCATCGCGTATTATGCGTCATTGCCATGTATTTAGGGATTACAATGGGATTTCCGCAAGTCAGTAAAACACAAGAATGGAGAAAATCCTCTTGAGGATAAACGAATCTTTCGCAAACAAATGAAACAATATATCCCTTGAGATCAACTCTCTTTCGACGCCGAGAGAAAGAACCCGGCCGCCGGGACGTCTCTGAAAGTGTCATTAGCGGAAGACCGCGTCGTTTCTACGAAAAGAGAGTCCTTAGAGAGGGTACACCGCAAAGAAGGGTAATCAGGGATCAAAAGAGGGAAGGGGGAGAGAGATAGATAGAGAAAAAGAGAGAAAGAGAGAGTGAGACCGTCAGCGGAACGGAGGACGGGCAGATAAAAAGAGAGAGACAAACACAGAAGGAGACGGGGTTAGGGGGAGAGAGACCGCGAGAAAAAAGGGGGGAAAAAGAATTTAGGAACAGGGCCCCACCGAGTCGAGGGTACCCCAATAAATATGAAGACAACAACGACGGTGCCTGTTATGCCTGGAACAGGTTGGAGCTAATTCAGTCCCCCCTCCTCCTCCCCCTTCCCCCCCGTCCTCCCTCTACCGACGGTTCCACCTTCTTCACGGTGTTTCGTCCTCTTCTTCCTCCTTCGCCTCTTTTCTTCGTGATCGGTTAAATCGCTCGATTCAACGGTTCGCCCGATGTGCTTCGCTTATTCTTCCCTCCCCTACCCTTCGCTTCTCCGCATCAAACACCCTTCCATCCTCCTAACCACCGCCAACCCTCCTCCCGCGTCCTTTCTTGCTAGTAGTTCCCTCTTTCTTGCCGTGCGTGCGAAAGAGCTTTTTGTTAACCGCTAAATCTTCCCTCACCTGACTCGTCTTTTTTCTTACGCTGTTGCAGTGCACCAGGTATTGCGAACTGTGCCACGACGAGCAAGACTCGAAGGTGTGCAACCAGGACAGTCAGGACCCGTTTCAACAAGCGAGGCGCTTCCTCAAGGATGTAAGTGTAAGCTCGCGGGGGAAAAAGATAGAGCCCTCGTCACCGCTCGTGCTACTCGAAACGAATCGGGGGATCGCTTTTTCGAATGCTTATATCGTTTGGTTATTTGTTTCGGCACCCTAAAAAGGGATTTTCGCAACGCAATGTTTTTTCTACCTTACATGAAACAATTCCAAGAATACGCAAATACTTTTTCCTTGTGTCCACTTTAGATTTTAATTGCAATTTTGGGAATAAACTAATTGGGAAACAGGTCTTCTTCGCGAGGCTTCGGGACACGCTCATTAGAGTTGTATTAACAACTACCTATCCTGAAGAGCTATTCAGATATTATTTAAATTACTTAAATTTTAATTTTTTAATTTTTAGATAGAATAAACAATTGCTTTCATGCTTATCTCTATAAATTTAAGAAAATATACATTTTCTCATTTGAAAACAATTTTTTTCATTTTTGCAGAAATAGGTATATTGACATATAAGTAAAAATGTTATTAGTCCCTGCCAAATAAATACTTTTTATTATTTAGATATTTTTCTCTCAGTTTGTATTTACAATTACTGAAAAAAATTGCGTTACCGTTATTAAAAAAAAAAAAAAAAACGTTAACGTCGTAAAAAAGTAACTTGTAACGGTATCTACGTTACAAATAATGCGTTATTTCACGATTCTGTGCAAAGGACACCCTTTTGCCGGATTACGATTGGTTGATTTCGTGCACATGCATTACACGATTATACAAGTATGCCTGGATAGATCTTTACTGTGGCTTCTGACGTTCAACTCGGGACGCGAAAACTGAAAACGAGACTGTGTCGTAACCGTAGACGGAGATCGCTCGACTTCCGTGTAAAGATCGAGACCGATTGAAAAACGACATTATGCTGGATAAGTGGCTTTCATACGTTTTCAAGCGCGACGGTAGTCGGTACGTTCCCAAATATTTGAAGGATGATTCCTATCTTTGTGTCGAGCGAGCGCGACGGAGCCAGCGCGCGTTTTCCACGCGAGCCGACTGCTCGGTCTTCCGAGAAGATCGACAGGTAGTCCCTTTTCCAAGGATTCCGGCTTGAGGTTCCTTCATTCTACGCGAAACCATTCTCTCCTTTCTTCGTTCGATGCCGTACAATCCGGAATTATCCCCGTAACAGACGCGAAAGAGGGAGAGACAGGGGGAGAAAGAAAGATCGTCCATGCGCTTGATCGACTAGCACTTTTAATTCACTTCGAGCTAACGACGGACATAGGATATCGACCTGGATTGTACCTGACGTTCAAAAAGGATTTGAAATGTGAAACCGTCAAACATCTGAAGCCTCGCGCGAACTTCACGAGAAAAATCCTCACGCGAAATCGAGTCAGATCCTCATCGAAACAAGAGAAGTTGTCAGCGCAAAAAAGTGAACAGTAAAATTCAAGCAACGAGCAAATCGACAAATATGTTCAACAATTATCGAGAATATAAAACTCTAATATTAATATTATTATTATTATTCATTTTACGGTAAAACCCCATCACGAAAAGGAGGATATAACAAAATAAAGAAGTAAAAATTAAATCAAGGCGGTGATTACAAATATAAACGAATAAAATTACGAATTATAAATTATAAATATAAATATATATAATAATTATAAATTATAAATTCGTAATTTTATGTTTTAGTTATTTATTATGAATTTAAGACCTTGTTTATTATTTGGTTAGCAGGACAACGTTGGAATAACAGATTGTTTAAAGCTACTAATCGAAGGTATAAATAAATCGCATGTTCGCAATGTATAACACGCAAAATTACTCAACTTTGTGATGAAGTCAATATGAGATAGATCTGAGCGATATACGAACGAATATTCTCGATTTGTTACAAACGTAAGTTTCAATGAGTATTTGCACGCGTGAATTGCTATGAGTGAAATATGTGGTCGGGTGTTTAGCGTGATTAGCGTGCTTTATTCCGGACATTGATGTACGAGTGATGTTACTCGTACGAGCGGTGACAGAGAATTAACTAAAAAAACAAGTTAGCTCACGAACTACGTCTCGATAGATAATTGAAAATATGGAAGATTCGTTTATATAGATCATATTCGAGAAATCTACCAGTCTAAGCCCGACGTCCGAACTATCGGGGTACATCCAAGGTTCTGAGGAGAAGAGTTTATTTTCCTTCAAAGGAAAAAAGGGGTTCACAGTTATCATATTACGGGGTATTGGGGATTTACACAGATACGGCCCGACTCCGGAACCGAACTATCAGAAAATATCCAAAGTCAATAAAAGATTTCTGAAGGAAAGATCAAAAGATAAAGACCAATTCGCTTACTATTGAAGTCTCGCTGCTTTACTGCGCGCCACAGCGTTCAAATAAACTTGAACCCTAGAGAGATGGTCTAACATTATCGCGATTTTGACCTTTTCTCTCGTATCCTCTACGATAAGTGTATCCGTTACATCTTCCTCGCTCGCAAGATCTTAATGATGCTTTTCGTTTCTTCGCAGAGCACATTAATGGGCCGACAGATCGCTTGCGAATACTGCAAGACGCGGGAATTCATGGAGAATTACGAACCGTCGATGCTGCCGGCGCCGGAGGAGAAACCGATCGTGATGGGCCCGCACGACGTGGCTATCATATTCCGGAAGCAGCATGAGCGCTGGCAGTTCCAAAACTTCTACTACGACCAGATCCCGATCGAGAGGATGTACCGGTGCCACTGGATAATCGTTGTTACGGAAGACGGTCCGCGACACTACACCTGGCAACGGTGGGTACCGAGCTTGGACTCGCTCAAGGAGGGTCCGCTGTTCGAGGCGACCGTCTCGTGGCGGAACGTGCGCCAACAGCTGCAGATCCAACGGAGGCTCGAGGAGATGAACATCTCGAACGACCATATGCGCCACCTGCAGCTGTCCAGCGAGAAAGTGCTGGCGCTGATCCACCGCGACGACGTGCTGCAGCGGCTCCAGTGGCTGTTCTGGAAGACCGACGACTTCGACAAATACCCGAGGAAGTGCTACCGCTACCACGACGACAGCTACGGCGGCGGCAACAAGTCACTCGTGGTCACTTGGGGTCCAGAGACCGGCGGCCTCACCGGCAACCAGGTGACCGACAGCGACTCTGCGCAGATCTCGCTGCTACCCGGCGTCAGGTACCACGTCAGGGTCGCGTCCAATGACGGCCCCGGCAGCTTCCCCATCGTCGTCGACACTCGGCCCATCACCAATCTCTCTTCGACTACGCCTTCGTCGTCGCCGCCGCCTCCGTCTTCCGCCGTCTGCAACTTCGTCTGCAGCATGAAACTGTTCGTCCGGAGCGGCTGGCATTACGTTCTGCTGCTTTTCGTGATAACGCTTCTGGTGTTCTGTTATATCCGAGCGGACGTGTTTCTCATGAAGAAGACCGCGCAAACGTGGCAGAAAGCGTGAGCGACTCTCATCCTGCGCTACACTGAGAGAAAAAAGTGCTTGACGTCGTTAAATTATAGTCACTTCTGGCGCCAACTGTATCTTCCAGTTGCTTGAGCAACAAAATCGGGATAATAATGAGTATAAAATTATTGTCGCTAATATGTGTCGGTAACGCTTGGTAAAAACGAAAAGTTTGATTCTCCTGACTATAATTTGTTTACTACGCGAGATTATAGTTGAAAATGCCAAGCATTTTTTCTCGGTGTAGAATAGAAGGACTACACTCCTCAAGGCCGTCACTTACGGCGAGGACCGATTACTCAGGGATCTACTTTGCCGCTCGCCTCCGGCAAAAGGACGAATAAAGTGGACAGTCGCGTTCTGTGACGAATGAAAGAGACGGAAGTTCTTCGTCTATCGAGACCGGCTCGAACGATCTACGGATGCACCGTTAAATCTCAGAACGAATTCTGCGGTTTCTCGAACTCTTCGGAAAGACTCTGCAAGCGACGATCGCAGAATACCACGAAGGACTAGTAGAGAGAATCGAAAACGAGATATTCTCTCGAAAAAAGATACGCGACCGAAGCAATTGAAAAGTCATTAATGCGGTTCTAATTGTGATTTGAAGGTCGGAGACGAATCACGTGATCTTCAGACGTTTGTGACTTGACGATGCGATTTTCTGCGCTCTACTGCAAAGGGAAGACGTTACATCTTTGCTGTCTCAAGGCTGATAACGACATGTCCGATTTCAACGATCTCGACCTTAATGTTACTAGATTGTTTGATGCTATTTTTATAACAAAAGACCAGGATCAACCGCTCGTCAGGAACGTCGAAGATAATCCAGGTCGCGGATTTGGACGAAAGCCTAACAACACGTGTAGGCTAGTAGCCGGCGTTAAGCTTAAAAGGGATGGGACGGAGAACAGTGAAAATATCAACGAGAGAGCTGACACAATAGCTGCATATTCGCGCGATAATAGTTACGGTAACAATGTTCGTGGCACGTGCTTCGAGGCGTTGTATGCAATGTACTGTTTCGTGGTCTTTGTATTCAAAGGAAAAGTATTATCCCCTTTCGCCCGCCCGTGGCTCGGGTCTGAACAGGTATACGAATGGCGATAGCTTTTTAGCCGAAGTTGTACAGGTTCTCGGATGATATTTTTTTACGTGAACAAAAACACGGAGAACGGACTAGAACCAGCATTTTTGCTCAATGTGCAACGAACAGACTGTACAAAAGTTCCTATCACCGAAGAATCGGCAACAAGCGAGCGCGCGCGCCGCGCACTGTATTTATTTGTACATAGTCGCAATGTAGCCTGTAAATACTTAGCCAAATAAATGTAGGTCGAAGGCCGAAAGCGAAAATATTGTCTCACTTCGTTTCCTCTTAATCTTCCATTCTTCATTATTCCCTTTTCAATTTTATTCTACGTAAGGATGTAACATCCAGTATTACTGTGTTACGATTTTCATAAACTTTCATATATTTATATATTCTTATTTATTTATTTCTATGTATTTAAATATCCTTTCATTCATTTGTATATTTATAAATTTGTATATATATATTCATATGTATTTTATGGATTTATTTTATTATACGGAGTTCGGATGAAAATTCAATAGCATAGAATTTTAACGAGCAGAAAAAGAGGACATCGGCGCCGGGAGGACGTAAAATATACTCTTTTCTACTCCCTATAAGCACACTCTCTCTTTCTCTCTCTCTCTCTTTCTCTTCTTAACGCTTCTTCTTTTTCGCCACCATCTTGTCGCCGCAAGAGAGACCCTGAAGTGCGTTGAACCCTGCTGCGCAAATGACGAGCTCACCACAGTGAGTCGACGAAAAAGTCGGCGGGGAGCTGTACCAGGCGCACGACGAACGCACGCACGCACGCATGCACGTATACACGAACGGTGAAAAGTATGTCGTGGCCTCGAACAAGGTCCCGTTATCCTAGGCTTCGCCTTGAACGTCTTCGTTCTCCAGTCTTGACTCAGGAGTCAAGCGAAGATGATACCGCTGCTGTTCGCCTGCTGCCTCGGCTTCCTCGTCGCTCCTTATCAGCTTACACCGTCGGCAAACAATGGACTGATCGGCGTCGGGGCGGTTTCCGTGGTGGCCGTAGGATTCGCAGCCGGACCCAGGTACGGTCGTAAATCGACGTAGGTTATCGAACGCTTCGATTATGAGAGAGAGAGAGAGAGAGAGGAATCCCTCGCGATTAAGATGTCTCATGAGAAAAATCAATCGATTGCGATGGGATAACACTTGAATGGCTTCGTACGATATTATCGTCGCCGATGTTGCCGACTTATAAATTTCGAACGTCGGCATTTCAATAAGATTCGTTGTTCAGGTACGTTCCGAAATGGAAGAAGCAAGCGTGCGAGATACCAGCGTCCCAGCATCCGAATTCGCATTACATCTGCGACGAGGCTGGGGAAGTGAAATGTTTGCCAGGTATGAACCGGGAATAATACAAATCTTTCACCAGAACGCGTAATTACAAGAAAACAATAAAATCCACTTTCAAACGCGAATTTTTTTACTTCCCACGAAGGAAAAACAAAACAATTTCGCGTGTAAATTTTGTTTTACCTTTTGTTTTGTTGTGCAAATATTAATTTATTAGTCAAAAGAAAAAGAAGAAACAGGATTTGCGTTAGAAAAACGAAATTCAATTGATTTATTAGCCAATTGAAAAATAATAAAATGTTAACAGGATATCGTGTGAATATCCTAAAAGGATTAAGCAGCAGATTAGAGAAAATTTGAAATATATATATTTTTGGCGCAATGATGTAGTAATTATTCGTGTTTAGGATGGACGGGAGATCTTTGCGACGTGCCGATTTGTCGAAAGGGTTGCGATCCTCTTCAGGGCTACTGCCGACGTCCCGGGGAATGTCGATGCAAACTGGGTTTCTACGGTGAATTGTGCGACAAGTGTGTGGCCTTACCGGGATGCCAGCACGGAAGGTATGATCTATTGATATGCAATAACTTGGTGTGGAGAAAGTATAACTTGACATGCATATGAATTCTTCGTTGGAACATCTTTAAACGCGGATGCATCTCGCGAGAGGAAGAAACTAAAGCAACATTTCTATAACTTTTTTACTGCGCGCGTTTTGTGAATATTGTATATATTATTAAATTGAAAAATAACGCTATTAGAGTTCACAAAATTTATTACAGCTACAAATCGACGTGTTCTAACGAGAATAATGCCTCGTTAATTATCATCGTCGATAACGACTTTGAGAAATCTCATTTCTTATTTTTTCTCATATCGTTTTCTAAATTCTATAATGTGCAACATTGTTGATATATTTCAAAGAACATATTTTGGTAATTACTCGTTATAATGGACACAGCTGCAATAACTTTGATTTTTGACATATATTGTAGAAAATATCGTCTTTTATTTATTAAGAAATTTTCATTATCTCAGTTCCTCGAGCTAAGATGACGTTTGAGTTTTGGTATGCGACAAAACATATATGAAAATATTTCACTGATAAATCACTTAACATAAACTTTGCATAGAAATCTTTGCTAATCTTCTCAGAATCTATTATTTTAGTATGAAAAAGATTCATCAGTTTAACAAAGCAAATGATTTTAACTAAAATACATTTATAAATATTATAAATATATATTTTTAAATATTATCATGTTTACATCTACTGAAATTCGGGCTGTTTCAATCATCAATTATTAATAACTTTTTAATGAACAAAGACTGCCGACTAAAATCTTCTGAAGGTTATTTAGTAGGATCTTTCATGTCAAGGTGAAAACCATCGAAGTTCCGTCTGTTTTAATTCGGGAAGCATCAAAATAACGAATAATTATCATATTTTAACATTCCACATCAGATGCTACTCTTTTCGTTTAGTAATGTCTCATTAATTATCATAGTCGATACCAACAATTTAAAAAAAAAAGTTTCTTCGAACTGCATGACGTTAACAACTCTTTCCTCAAAGAATATATTTTAATATCCAATGCCTCTCTTTCCGTTTAATAATTTTTCATCAATTATTATCGTCAAAATTAATTTTCAAAAATTTAATTTCTCTTTTATTATCTCGTATCGCTATCCAAATTCTATACTGTGTGACTCTACCAATTTTTACGCAAAGAATATATTTTAACGTTCCACATCCGATGTCTCCTTGTTTTTCCGTTTTATTCGCGTTTGCTACGAAATTCAGGAAAGTCAAGCGCCACAGCTGATCCTTCATCAATCTCTCACACGCTTGATAACCCGATAACGATTAGAGCACCCACGCGCGGCCGCAACGACGCAATTTATCGCGCCTTCCATGTACACTCGTAAAATCAATTCAACGGCGAACAACGAGAGCTCGCGGGTTGATCGAGTCGGCTTTGCTTTCACCTCGGGCGAACTAGCTGGCAAGCGAGCCTAATTTCCGTATAACACGAAATGCTTCCACGCACGATTTCGTGACCACCAATCGGTAGAGTGACCGAGTAGTTTGACAGTTCGATCGACACACTTGATATCGAACGTGATTCTCGCTTTCAGGTGCAACGTAAGCTTCGAGTGCTCCTGCGACCCCGGCTGGAAAGGTATGTTCTGCTCCGAGCCGATCTGCGCGCCCGATTGCCTATCCAGTCAGGGTTACTGCGAAAGACCGGGCGAGTGCAGGTAATCATTTACTTGGCTCTTCACCGCGCATTTTTATGAATTAAGTTAACACGAAAGGTTCGCAATATTTATCAACAAAATCAAACGCGAAATTTCCTATTGCGCGTTTCAAAATAATTCTTTACACAATACAAAATTTTGTATCGGAAACGGTCCACTTAACTTCTCATCAATTGTTAACGTAACACAAGATTATTAAAGTAACACAAAAGTTCAGTGAACCGTTCTTAACATAAAAACGGTTTTTTAACAAAATGTTTCATTGTGGAGATAAATTGTAAAATCAAAATGGTCCACGTTAACACAATATACTACGATCTCCATCATACTTTATCTTCAAAAAGAAATTATTCAGAATCCATCGTTCGAAAAATCACTTTATTTTATTTTATTTTATTTTATTTTATTTTACTTTATTTTGTTCTCTTTGTTAAAACTTTATTTAAAACAGAATAAAAAAAAGACGAGCAATTTCACATTAACGTCAAATCGTGTATCAACAGATGTATTTATACCGAGAGGGAATTACACTGAAAGAAAAAATATCTAAAAAATTAAACATATTGTTTAAATACTAAAACGATTTGTAAGAAAAATTGATGAGTCCTTACAACAATTATTTCGACGATATCATGAAGCACAACATGCAACAATAAAAAGCAAATAGAGGATGGAGGACAAGATATAAAAGTAATAATTAAGAAACTTTATCCTACTAAATATGTTATTAGTTTACCCACCGGATAAATATATATTATCTCTATTTTTGCTCTCAGTGTACGAATATCGTTTTTACGTTCAACATCATATTTTCATGCTAATATTTCCTGACAATCCTCATTTCAAACTTCCTCAAGACAGTTTGAATAAAACGTATAAATCACTGCCCGACGTCTCCGGGCATAGATTTGTTGGAAAATCAGAGCCTAACGTGTTCTTTCTTTCAGATGTCGCCTGGGGTGGCAAGGCCCCAAGTGCAAACAGTGCGCTGTGTTGCCGGGATGCGCGCACGGGATCTGTCAAGGACCTTTGGAGTGCCGATGTGATCCGGGGTGGACCGGGCTGCTTTGTCAAACACGTGAGTATTGCCCCTGCCCCCTCCCTTCTCTCTGACAAGCAAACAGGAACCGAAACCTCTTCAAACTGAACGACCGAACGAGACCAACCCTCTCTAAAATAAACGGAAACGTGACGTGATCAACAGCGCGATCCTTGCGATGCGGCGACGCGACACAACACAGCGCGCGACGGTCGTCTTATTTTTCTTCCACTCGCGAACTGAAACGGAATCCTACTTTGAGCGTCCGCAAGCACTCGTCGCTCGACTTTTACAATATTAAAAGGAAAATATACAACGAGACTCGTAGTTCGAAGACACGTTGTCCGAAGTCGCGCGTGTCTACCGATCGCCGGAAATAGATCTTGCTTTCCAATTCTAAAGCAACACTCGGTGATAGAGTGAAGAGACGTGATCGTTTCATGTATATTTAACGTCACAGCTGTACGAGATAATATCATCATATGTATTTTTAACCATGTATTTTTAACCAAAGAAAAATATAATACCGGTAACTTTTGATTTTACAAGATATCCTACTTCTCCGCCGTGTTGTTTCTCAATAACAGATTCTTTGATAAATTTAGAATTTTTCAAAGCGAAAACTTCGAAGTACTAATAATTTGCAAATTACAAGCGATTCGGAAAAAAGGTTTTTCTGTAGGGAGCCAAATAGACACCAAAGCTACGCTCTTCAGCTAATTTCAGATAGAGTCCGTCTCAATGACATTTTAATTTGAGACTTAATTGCAAATATACACGTTGATTAATGTGTATTTGTTTTCAACGTTTAAAAATTGGACGATAGCTAAATTGCACAATTGTGTTAAAAACTGGACGATTGCGATATTTTCGTCGAGAAAAGATCGTCTCTAAATTGTTGAGGGAATTTGCTACTAAAATATACCAATAAAATCCAAACGATCCGCTGCTAAAATAATACGATAGACGTGAGAGACATCCTGTATAGATAGTCGAAGAATAACGCAATGGAAATAGTGGCCAATCACCGGCGAGTTCGCCCCGAGTAACCAATTTAATTCCCACTCGCGAGTAATCGCGAATTGATTTCCCGAGCAGAGCGTAGATCGACGCGTCCGCTTAATGAACCTTTCTCACCGCGAATTACAGCGATCTGTGCGCAAGGATGCAGCCGGGAACACGGCGGTTGCCGGCGACCAAGCACATGCAGATGCCGCATCGGCTGGACCGGTTCGAACTGCACTGAATGCGTCCCGTACCCCGGATGCGTGCACGGCTCGTGCAAACGACCGTGGGAGTGCCGTTGCGAGCCCGGCTGGGCCGGCGACCTGTGCAACGAGAAACTGACCTACTGCGACGAGCACCCTGGTGTCTGTCAGAACAACGCGACCTGCATCAGCATGACCCAAGAGGACGGTAATTACAGGTGAGAGATCGCGAGCCCGACCTGGATTCAATCGTGACTCAGACGCTTAATGAGTCGGAAGCGAAATACTGCGAAGAGTAATCGCGATATGTGAAATGTAACGAATGTGATGTAGTTATATTTTTCTTTTATATATATATATATATAACAGTTAAACTCCACGCTTGACGATTTCTAACTTTGGGTTGTTCAATAAGTTCCTAGGTATTTTTATAAAGATTTCAAAGTCGATACTTTTCATAGCTGGACATAATTTTATTCAATAATGTATTGATCGCTTCTTTTTTCAATAGCAGAAAATTATCGGAAGAACGAAATGAATAAAGTTTTGCCTGACTATATGAGGGTATCGACTTTGAGTTTTTTATAAAAATTTTTACGAACAGCCCAATATTTAATTTTTGGATTTAAATTCATGTATTCATTTTGATATTAAATATGTGGTAATAAGGTCGCGAAGAAAATCGCCGAAGTGGGAGCCGCTTGAAATTAGATGATAGATAAGATTCGTTTGGATAATTCGAAATATTTTGAAGTTATAAGCGACCGAGCTAAAATACGTGGCGCGCGATACGGCTCTCTATCTCTTGTCTATCGATGATTTACGATCGCTCCTGGATTAATTTAGATTCCTACCGGGGAAAGTAAAGCAGGAAGAATAGAACGAAGTCGACGACCCTCCATTGTATCCGCATGGTTATATAAAATGAGATGTATATAGAGCTATTTAAACGGTCGATCGACATAAAGTGGTTTATAAACTACTTCGTAAGTAACAAGATTATCGATCGCGTATTATCTACGTAATCTATAAAATATTTAACGATATTATGTTTAAAAAATATGAAATCGAATATACTAACAACAGACAACCAAAGAGGAAAAATATTCCACATAAAATATTTTACAACAAAGTCATGCGTTATCTAACCATAATTAATTTTTTGTAAAAATTAAATTAAATTCTTTTTGTTGACTATTCTTTTTTTAGTCAGACTAAAATTTAGCTTATTCTGAATTTAATTTTCAGAGATTTTAATTTTTTAATTTCATACAATGTTGTTACGGAAAAGAGTATAATGGTCATATAAAAAATAAAATTTCATTTTCGTGAGAAACTAATTATGGCACTCGATCGAGTAACATATAACCCAGTCCAATTAAAACTTACAAAAATTTTGGAGTTAAATGCATATTACGACTTTCGAGATGAAATTACTACAAATACGGATATTTTTCCGCATTAGGTGCATCTGTCCGATGGGATACATGGGCCGACAGTGTCAAATAAAGACGACGGTGCCGTCGACGGAGCTGGTACCGCCAATGCCCGATCCTGACACTAGCAACCTCTCGCAGGGACTTTCGCAGGAGACGCAGGACCTCGCGGACAAGCCGAGCATCGAAGAAGCGTCGAGCGAGGACAAAGAGGAAACTGGCAAGAAAAAAGAAGTAACTGCGGAGCCGCTCGGACCCATCTTCATTACGGACCCACCGACCACTACCGTGGATTCCGCCGCGACCGCGGGAAAATGGCCCACGGAATCGGCCACGGAATCGCTCGAGAGAGACGACGAGAACGAGACATAAGGAACGACGAGACAGCCCGAAATTATTTATTGCAGTTATTTATTTATTTATTGTTCATTAAACCCGCACGCGAACGTGACGGTTCCCGGTGATCATTAGTCGTTTATTTACGTCTTCCATCGCGAAAATTATATCGTGAGGTGAAATATGTTCTTCTGTCTTTCAGTAAAAATGTGACAAATGTCGGATATAATTATGGTTCCTCGCAGATACACGAGAAGAAGGTTTACATGCGTGCGCGTTTGAGCGCTAAGTTCGTGAAGAAAGATTCCCACGTAATGAAATATTCATCCTTCCAATCTTCTTTATTTCCTTACTAGCTTTCATTGTTAATGGAATGTACAATAAAGCGGAGGGTGTAAGCGGAGTTTCATGCAGTTATTTCTCTCCCGGAAATTTACCTCAATGCGTACAAAGTATATAGGAAGAAGCAAAACATTATTATGATCCTGAATATCTTCGAAGTAAGAGAGTAGGAGAAAAGTTTATCTAGCAGAAATTTGTCATTGATACCAATGATCATTTCCAACATTTTCTATAAATGTAAATTTACTCTCTTCTTTAAATTATATCTTTCTTCGAACTACATAAATATAAGCACTCATCTTTTTTATCTAGTCGTTAATAAAATATTTTTATTTTCCGAAGATACTCAAGGTGATAATAATTATTGCCTCACCCTGTATACTGTTGGAAATAAATGCGCATTTTTTTATTTCAGTACGAGGCGCACAAAAGTCCGCAACGTAAGATCCCACACTTTACGTCAGTAAAGACTCAGAGATTTAGCGATTATTCCCAGGCGACCGATCAATCCCGCCGTCATCCGAGGAACATTTCTCGTTTTCTATCGCCGAATGCGTCGGCCATTGTGTGGGCGAGCGGAGATCCTGGATCGAGTAGGTAGAATCGCATTTTCGAGAAAGCGGCCGGCCGGACCGGCTGTATGCAGTATCTCGGGCCAATTATTGGTAGGACGTATAAGCGGCGTAACGTATGTACATACAGTAATCTCGGGTATATTCACGAGAGAGACGCCGGTCCGCGCCTAGATACATAAAACGATCGCGCGCGCAAGAGCGAAGTCACGCTCCAATGATCGCGATCGCGTTCAATCGTTTCTCGCCGTGTATGCATGTGCCGTTTTCACGAATACCGCTGCCGTCCGGCTTCCCACATAATCGAGCACAACGAGCGAGCAGTTACACGCTCGCTTACGTAACGCGACGACTGCATTTCGCAGCCCTCGACTCTGCGCGAAGGGACTCCCGCACGATGTGGGAAACGTCGCTCGAGGATCACGATGTGCGCCGTACTTGGACGCGGAAGAATTTAGTATTCTGCTATGTCTGTATTTTATGTATATAATATTATATAGTATTCTGCTATTTTATCGAACAACACGCAGTCGGACTACAATATTGAAATCCTAATTTAAAGATTGAAATTTGAGATTCAAATCAGGAATTGTGCGTTGAAAAAACAGATATTTAGAAAATTAAAAAATGTATTTATTCGGAGTACTCGTAACATATTTATTTAAATCGCTTTTTCGTGGTAAGCTACGGTTTTAAGAAAATATGCGTATATTTTCATTTGAAAGAAAAGTCCTTATTTTAAAAATAGATGTATCAATATAAATATGTTATTAATACCCGGGCCAAATTTTGTTATTTTTTAGATATTTTTCTCTTCTTTCAAAATAAATAATAAAATATACAACCTCTGTTCGTAAGATATACATCTGAATCGTAAGATATACATGATAAAATTGTATATTAAGAAATATTTATCGATGATAGATATAGAGAAGTTGGGACATTAAAATCCTAATTTAAAGATTAAAATTGGAAATTAAGGATAATAAGTTAAATATCTTTATCTTCTCCTCCTCTTCTATTTATATGATAGAACGTTATTTGAAAAATAAATAGTATAAATAATAATCCAATTATACATATATATAAATATATATCTATTGGTGCTTCAATGTATCTCCATATATAATATATTAAGCGTTTATTTATAGCGCAACCAGATAACAAATGGATCACGAGGTTTATGTTCGATCAGTATTGCATCATATAGAATACAGGGTGTTCAAGCGACAACGAGTCATACATCTCATGTGTGAATCCTTCGATCTATTTGAATTTTTTCCGGTGAAAATATTCAGAAAAAATTATCATTCATTGCGATCTTATTGCATCTAATATCTCCATAATTTCAATCGTAAAATTACTGATTTGTAGAAATCCATATAAAATTAAATAAAAGTTTACCTTTTCATCTGTACTTATATTTGATTGAAATTTTTCCTAACTCAGTTCCCGAAAGCTCCCGTCATTTTCAATCACCCGTGACCCAAAGAATTGTTTCGGAAATATTCGAAATTGGGAAATTCGCGCGAAAAACTCAGATAAATTTGGAATGGCCTGTAGACCAAGGTGTTGGCGCGACGCGCATTTGGTTCGCTTCCTTCTTCGTGAAAGATCGATTTGCCGCGGGTATCGATCGAGAAAGCAGCCCTTCCGATTCCGCTTCTTTTGTTTGCACGCCGCGAGATTTACTGCGATAAAATAGTACATATATATAATTTCATATCGCCGCTATTACCACGTCTAATGTACCAACGTTGCTCATTTTCATTTTAATTGCTCACGGAATGTGGTTCGGACCGCCTTTTTTTGCGGATTCAAGCTCCGCATACGTAAGTTATTACTCGACCATTAAATTACAAACACACGACGAACACTAACGCAAAATCGTTCTCGGACCTCGACAAATCGAACGTTATGCACTTCCGCTTCCAAAGCATCGAATTATGCGGAATCGAATCGCCCCTCGTTGTCTTTTTTCCCTCTTTAACTTTTGATCGATAATCAATCATCCATCGGAAAAGAAATTGGCGTTAAATTAACATAAATTAATCGGAGAAGAAAGAAAATGATAAATATTAATTGAAAATACTATTTCTTTAAACGAACACAACTTTTTTTATATTAGTAAGGATAAAAATGATCTATATTTATCTTCCAGAAAAATTCTTTATTTATCGCAGCAGATTTCA
Source organism: Dinoponera quadriceps (assembly GCF_001313825.1). Lineage (NCBI taxonomy): Eukaryota > Metazoa > Arthropoda > Insecta > Hymenoptera > Formicidae > Dinoponera > Dinoponera quadriceps. Next base: position 807,616 of record NW_014554664.1, on the reverse strand, counting down.
CCCATTTTGATCTATTTGTGTAACAAAGTTTATTTCATCGTATAATTAATTTCATTATATATATTTTCCTTAAAAATTTCCACTTTGAACGAAAAGTGTTTATTTACTCTCATAAAAAAAATTATTTAACAAGGATTAATGTTATTTAGCGAATAGAACGGCAGTAATAATAATAAGCTTATTATTATATTTGCATATTCCGCTATTTCGCAAGCAAGATAGGGCAATCGCATCTCATAAAATGAGGCTAATCGCGGCGTTTAACAAAGGACATGTCCGTCGTGACAGATATAATTGGCGCACGCGAGGCTCACCTCGCTCTGTAAAAGGCGAGCGCCGAATGAACGGCCGTTACGATCTTTATTGGCATCTTAACTCGCGTCGTAAAAGTCAAGCTCGAGTAAAAAAAACGTCGACGTTAAACGTCTCGACGTTGTTTGCGGTGTGTTCCATGCAATTCATCGGCGTCATTTGCACCGACATTATCGTCAGTTATACTCGGACGAATGAAATAAATGTACATAGGACTCGAGGCGATGACATTAAAGGCGTTTCGCGAGATTATCAGCTGATCTTTATTCACGATCTTCGATTCGTGCTACCGATCGAAAAAGAACTCTTGGAAAATTGATTGCAAACGACATTCTGAGAAATTATTTCAATATATTAACAGGAAAATATGTTGAAGTTTGTTAACTCTTAGATATTAAAGATCAAGTCATGAAAAATCCAATTTATCGTTTCACGCGTGTTATCTTTTCTGCATGTTTAGATAATATTTATGACCGTATTACTCGGTATTTTCTTCTAAATCTTATTACTGCTACGATTTCAAAAGAATGAAGTTTAAAATTATCTCAAATAATTTATGTTAAGTATTTTCGCCTTGTGAATTTAATTATTCTATTTATACAGCACCGTCGATTTCCTCCTCTCGGAAAACGATCTCTACTGTATGTTAAGATTATAAATCGTCATTGCGCTATTACCGCTACGCGGCGCATAAAAGGATATACAACTATGCCGAGTGCTAGCGTATACGGTTAACGTTAATTCGCCGGCTAACACGCGATTCGTCATGCAGGTAAATCCAGGCGCGTGCCGCGCCGCGAAATAACGAGGTAGCTGCGCGATGGCAGGTCATTCACGCCGCAAAATAGGAGAATAATACGAGAACATTATCCCAGTAATAGCACGAGCGTGCGGCCGATGAACGGCGTGCCTAAAAGATCCCTCTCTCGAGATTATATACTACCCTGACTTTATTACCAACTACTATGGCTCGCCGGGAGGTGGAAACTCTCGAATGAGAAACGTGAAAGTTGCATCTTTCTACCCCGGAGCTGCCTACATCACGTACCACGAAGAATTATCTGGTCGTTTGTATCGGCTATCGCGTGTCGCCAATTTGCGGGGATCGAGTTACTTCTTCAATTTCTACATACAGATATTTCTAATTTTCTTTGTTTTATTTCGTCGATATTAATTTATAATTGCATAGATGTTCGTAATCAGTAAATATTAATTTAATTGCGTAGGTATTTTATTTTTTATTGCGCGAAACTACAGGATACTGAATAACCTATTTTTTGCAATAAATTTACAAAAACCAAGATAGAATTTTTAAAAATGATAAAAATTATATTCAAATTTCTAGCTTGTCTCTCTCTGTTATCGGAATTATAACCGCGAATCTCATGAAATATCTTGTATCGATCAATTGACCATCAATAATAACAATTAGTTGTTGATTAGTGCTACAAAGAAGTTGCTGCAATAATAATAGGAAAATGTAATAAAGACTTCGAAACTTCGCCTCTCATTAGCGTCGGCGCGTTACAATTTCATTGTCTTTGCATGCTTCGGTCAAAGATGCAAAAAAAAAGTACATCGAGTACGGATCGATGACGCGATCGACTGGCAGCTTCTAGAGCGAGACGACCCAGATTCTTATCCTAATGAAGTATTACGTCAGAATACCATATTCTCTCGCGTAAGCCTACGTGTACCGCGAAGGATCTTCGAGATCCATCCAATAATGCTATGCTCTACTGTATCAGCGATTTTCGTAACATCCTATTAATTTAACACTATAATTACTAAAATTTTTTAATGAATGGTTCTTTTAATTTCTTGTAAACAAATTATTCAAATTTATAAATCTATTTTTATTTATAATGCAATTTATTAAATTTTATTGTTTAAAATATAAATTTAAAATATGCATTTTATACTTTTGTCATGGGATAAAACTAGAGAAAAATAAATATTTCTTCCTTTACGTATTATGTATTACGTATTTTCTCAAAAACCTCTCATTTTTATCATTCTGGTAGAAACAAGTTGTTAATTGTCTATAGTTCTAGTGTCAAATTATCGGCTAGTATCATTGAATAATTGCAATATTAAGCGAATATAATTCCACGTGTCTTAACAATTGAAATGCAGGATCACATCGCGTTGCTATTGTGATTTCACTCGATATTTTCTTTATAATTCACACGCAACTATCGATAAAAAAACTACCAACGAGTATCGCTTACATGTCGCCAAATACCGTCAATGTAATACGAAATTACGCTAGGTTTGCGGTACGTCCGTTCCCCATACTGGACAACAGAACGCCGAAATGTAAGAGAAGTGGCCCCTTGTCATCTCCTAGTTCCCCCCGCCCCTTCGGATCCTTGCTACACGCACGCTTGGTTAGATTTTCACTACGACAATCGCTCATGGAAAGCCCGTGATTACGATCGGCATAAAATTGCCATTGCCGCAATTGCGGACCTGGAATTTTCTGAACGCGAGAACGGCGAAGGGCGAGTCGGACTGAAAGGGAAATCGAGCTCTCGTGAAAGTCCCCCTCTCGCCTTCTTCCCTGTTACACTCTTCCGCTCGAGCGATCTCGCATTCAGCTTTTCTTGTTCGCCTCGTATGTATGTTCCGAAACGCGAACTCGAGATTCCGATCAACATCCGGCGAAGAAAGAATGATGGCTCAATTCGCATTTTTACGACTCCTTGAATCGTATACTCTATAGAGTTTCAGAATTTCATGAATTATCCAATATTATCCCGCTAATTAATCGCCTAATATATTCCCCGAATGTTTCATAGGAAGAAAACGTCAACAAAATTATAACTGAAGATACGAGAGATTACAATTATTATTTAACGATAAAAATTAAGACACTCAAAATTATTTAATCAAAAGAAGAATTTGATTAAATTGCTTAATTCATAACTTTACAATTTTGAACATTTAACATTAAAAATTAAGGCTCTCAGGTGATCGATCAAAAATGTGATTTCATTGAATTGATCAATTCATAATTTCGCAATTTATTTCTCTCGATCATTCCTTGGCATTCTGACCCGTGTCTCACCGCGCGTTGTGGTACTTCTTGCTGCTCGTAACCGATGATTAACCTGAATAGACGTAATACGGTGCGCACACGAAGCGTAAAAAGAATTGCGTTCACGGTCGACGCGTTGATTACCGAAAAGTCGCGAGCGCGAAACGCAAGTTAGCGCAAGTAGCGCGCGCATTCGTCGTGACATAGAACTTGTAATAACGAGTTGGAAAGTTTCGCATTGAAAACATGAAAGAAAATTGAGACAAGTGTCCAGTTGAAATGGCGCACACGAGCCGCATTTCATATTTCGGGAGGAGGGGGGGGGGGATAGCGAACGCGACCAAACGGAACGGAATCAAAACTATCGCGCATGCCGTTAATAAATAGTCGAGCGCGTACGCGCGAATGCCAGGTTCGATCGCCTGGTGCGCGAATAATAACGGGTCATAAGAGATTACTGACTACTATTTTATCTTAATATATCCTCCACCCCCCGTGGTGCTTACGACAATAATTATCGATAGCGCAATAGACAAATCAAGTTTAATAGCGACGCGGCGATATAAAATTACGCAACGTATATTTATCAGCGTTTAGAGGCGAGCCTAAATTTCTTACTGACCCTTTATTCTTATTAAATGCATTGTCGGTTGCGACCTCTCTTTTAAACGTCTCTTTTAAACAACGAGGGAATTCGTTCGTTTATCGTCAAATAAATATTATTACCGTGTCGATGACATTATTAACGACTCGCCAACACAGTACACCTCGCGTGAAGTATTAGTTGGAGATTTGCATCGAACACGATTACGCGATTTCTCAATTTCTGTCCGCTATCGAGGAACGACAAATGCGCCGCAATAAATTTCTCGATCAGTTAGAGTTGCATTAGTCAGCGAAGTAACGGAAAACCGAGAAGTCGAACGATGATTAACAAAGTAAATGGATACAATTTTATAAGACTCTGAGTTATATGTTTTGTATCAGAATTTCACAAAAATATTCGTTATTAACTTCGTTACCCACCAAATAAATATTCTGAATTTTTTGGAACGAGAATGTCGGTGAAATCACAACGAAGGAGATAGAAGACGAAGAAGATAAGTTTATAATTTAAATTTATAACAAATGTATATATATTTCATATATATAATTTTAATATTCTTTGCAATGTAATTTTAAGATTCTTTGCGATGCAATTTTATATCCTTGTCCTAAATAATATTAATCTCTCTATTTGAGCGGATGGTTTTATCAATTCTGAATATCTTTCCAGATAATTTAAATCAAAAGATAGAGAATAAAGTGTACACAGAGACGCGTAAAAGATACGATCGCGCATCCCACGCATCGCGATGCATTTTTATCGCCGCCTACGTCAATCTACGTAAGAATCTTCGATCGTTTCCATTTTTGTCGACGCGATCGGCACCGTTAAGACGACTTCAATGACACGTGTCTAAAATGAGTAACACGAAGAGGTTTTTGAGTTCTGCTAAGCGACATCAAAATTCTGGTTTTCGTGCGCAAAACGCAGCACATAATGCGATTTCGAAGCTTAAGCGTTCGGTGTTGCGATACGACCAGCAACGAAGTTTTGTTTGTTTTAAATTGACAATGACACTCAGGACGCTACCGAGTGAATTTAATTCAGCACTCGCGCAATTTATCAAGTCATGTCGAGTAATTATAGCGACAATGAGGTATCGTTTGTTGAATGTATTCCGGCGAAGAACGCGGCAATTTTGCATTTTCGTTATTACATTATCGTATTATTATCGTTATCACTACGCGTAAGAGTGCACCGCGGCGATGTAATGCAACGGTATATCCGCGTAATAGTAATCTGCATAAATAAGCGGCTGCGTCACGTGTGCGCGCGCGCGCCCAAATTGAATCGCTACGAAAACTGGTCCACGCGAGAAAATAGAAATCGACGAACGAACGAGCGAGTATCGCGATCAAGATCGTATCGCAAGACTTAATCGTAGGCATCCTGACCGGCCGACCGACCGGTCGCTTTCCTGCTTAATTCGTCGGAACGGATCAATCCCGCGGTGCGTGAAATTTCGCGGCTCTCACGCGGCTCGCTGGTATCTGAATGTCGCATATTACATCAGAAACACAGCGAACACAGGTCACGGAACTCTAATATAGTGGCCACATCGGAAAGTTCCCCCAAGTTGCCGATTCCACGAAAGCTTAATTAATTTCACTCGATTAACGAGGAATTCTCAGGGGAAAAGAAACGCTGTTGCATCGATAGAATCGATAGAATAGCGCCGCACTTGGAGTTAATCTGCTATATTCGACGGATATTATTGAGACTAATACTCGAGTTATATTAAAATAATGTATATTAGCTTCAATAATATTGTTGTTTAATAAAAAAAAAATTGTATTCCAATTATGGCGTCGTTGATCAATTCCATTGATATAACAGCATTTTCTCCGTGAGTATTACTTTAAAACAGTAAAAGTATATTTCAGTTGCGCCATAGGCAGCAACGTACTTTCAATTCTTTATAAATGAAATGTTGTGCATTCTTTGTTCAATGTTCCGGATTTTTCATGTAAAAGTATATTCTTTTAATAGCATCAAGTTGTATTCGAATATCGGATCAATACGCTTAAATTCTAATCGATCATAATATGTGAAAAACTGCAGAATATTTGTACATCGTCACATGGATTTCTGTCCTCTTATTTTCATACAATTTATCTTTTGACGTCCCATACTGAGCACAGATTATCGTTTCTTGTAAAACATGACAAAAAAAGTGCATTCAAACATCGAAAGAGAATTGAATCAGCCGCAATTCTCGGCGTCAAGTTAACACGTTGAATGCCGCGCTAATTAGTGTTAAGTGTTCAAAAACATCGCTAAAAATCGGTATGACCGAGTGATACGGTAAATAAGTGTAATCCTTGGCTAGTATATATTTTATATTTTTTAATCGGCTCTCGATTAGTCGTATTTTAATTGAATATAGTTAGTCATACCTCGCATGTAAAGTAATAAGACGCGTCAACGTTACAGAGCTAATCAGTGGCGACCACCGCGCGATATTCAACGTGCTAATGCAACGTCGGCGTGTTGCCGATGCCCCGGGGCTCAGGTCTTGCGTCAAGTCAATCAAGGCACCGATCACGCGAATAACGAGAGCAAAATTAATACTTCACGGCGGCCGATCTGAAAGATTGAAGTACAGTTTCCTCCGGCATGTTTGTGAAGGATAAAACGATTTTTAATGGTAAAACTGATGTCGAAAATAAAGTTTCTAATTGAAAATATTGACGTGTAAAGAGTCAATCTGAAAATCTGTAAGAAACAAACTTGGCTTCTCGCCGAGCCGACCAAAACAGGCCTCCGGAGAGAAACAATAAAAACGTTCGCGGCTCAACCGAAATTTTTTATTTAAAAATCGGTCGATAAAATTATAAGAATCGAGTTTATAATTGATATAATTTCACGATGTACATCAAGATTGTCAAATATCCTGTCAAAAATAAAAAGTTTGATTAAAAATGTATTGCATCTATTTCAAAATAATGATAATATTATGAAAAAATTACAAATTGATCTATATTGCATTTAAAAGTGACGCCAAAAGTTCGACTGTAATTCAAAGTCTGGATTAAAAGTTATTCTACTTAAAAAAAAATTTTTAAGGTGAAATGAGTTTGATAAGAATTCGATAAAACTTACACTGCGTATATATTGAAATATTATTTAATTTATTGCTCGTGCAATTAGAAAAAGATTGACCATTCGAAAGCTGAGATATTTGTAATATTTGTAATTTGAAGTTAAGTTTTTATATGTGTTTTTAAGATTAGCTATTTTTAATTTCTATCTTTAATATTTTCTAAACTAAAAATAAAGTTTTAATAAAAAAACTGCTATGATATTAAAAAAACTAATATGCAAATGTTATACACAAATTTTAGAATTATTGACCATTTTGTTTCAAAAATATAGCAATGTAAATGTCATAATTTATAATAATATTTGAAACACATATATATTTGCATATATTTCAACAATTATATATCTCTTTTCATTATCTGTACGTCTCCATTAGACTAACTAATGCATAAAAATAGCATTAATAAGAAAAGAAAAAACAAGAAAGAGAAAAAATAACATTGCCGTATTTGTAATATGTATATATACGTTTACCTTGACTTCGTTTTAAATTAATGTTTATTATTTAAGTAATTATTTAAGTAATGAAATAAAAGTATAGGAACGTAATTTCGCTCGATAAGTACTAAATTTATTAGTAGCCCCCTTACGTCACTGAAAATACGGCACTAATACTTTCTTAAACCATTTCTAATTTCTAACTTCGCAACTTATATCATTTAATAATAATTAAAGTTCTTCCCGATGTTTGAGCAAAAATCAAAACTTGATTGGATCATTTAATTCATAATTTTGCATTTTGTCATTTTCCTCTATTATTCAAGAAACGACTTAGGAAAGAACGTTTCGATGTCAACGGTAAATTGCCTCGGACATAACATAGTTGACGTTGTCAAGTTAGCGCGATTTAGCCTGTTAACATCCCGAGGGGTTTTCCATCGTGACAGTCACGATCTCGCGTAAAAGCGAGAGCTACGGGGGAATTACCGTGAGTGGGAAATAGCCTGCGGCTCCCTCGCGCTGCTGAGAACGAGAGAGAAGGAGAGAGACCGCGAACGAGCGCTAATCTTTGACGCCCGCGACCTACCGCAAGAAGTTCTTTGCCACGGTCGCCGGCGGCGCGAATTAACGCTCGCTCTTGGTTCACCTCGGTCTCGCTGCGAGACGCCGCCACGGCCTTGCCTATTGTTCGTCGCGACTCCAATCTCGGCTCTGTGACACTCGAGGCCGTCCGTTGTTAACGGGTTTCCGCCTCGCTCTTAACCGATTGATAAAATGCAGACCGACAGCTCCATTCAGCCGGCGCGCGCCGACTTTGATTTACGCGGCTATCATTGTCGCGCGATCTCGTGCGATTGATCTCAATCGATCATTTGCGTGAAGTTACAATTTAGCCGTGTCTCGTATCGCGACGCTCGTGAATCAACTCGATATTGTGATATCATCTCTCGCTGATCATCTCCTGCAGCAAGACGAGATCTTCGGTGATCGATATGGCAATTAAATTCTGCTCGAAGTTAAATTCTGCTTACGGTAATTCGATAATGTAACAAAGACTCACTCGATCACTCCATTCATCTCGACTCGATGACTACAGAATAATACCGGCACCTTGTGGATGGGCGACGACGATCAGTCGATCTTTTCATTGATTTCTGTCGAGCCTCGACGAACCTCGACGAATATCAATGATCTTCGATGCTGCTCGAACCACAAGTTCACTCTGTAAAAAGCACAAAATACAAAGTATTATTCTGGCAAACAACGATCCAATCAAAACGCGATCGATATCGAACATCTATGAATCCGTATAACCTTGAACTCGCGGATTAACCAACGCATTAAATCGACCACTTGCTTATTCGACATGCCCGATACACTGCAGCATTCGCGAGTTTGGCTTCACCATTTTCAACAGAGAATTCACACGACAAAACACGGCGACACACCGATTATATTAATTTATTATATATATTATATATATTATTATATATTAATTTACATTAATTCACTTTTGATCGTAACCGAGCAAGCTGTAACCGATGCACCGAGGCGCTCACGGCATACCCGCTTCCCGGCATGCACTTCGAAACGCAGACACAGAAATACTGTTATTGCGCGCCAATTTGCAAAGCATCATGGCCGACGTAACCGTTTATCGCTCCGCGAACATTCGGAGCAAGCGAGAAATTACCTGTTATCATCGGTCCACTAGGTCGACTCCCGACTCTCCCGGCGCCTCTCGCGGTTCCTGCAGGCTGGACAATGCTCTGAAGACGCGACGGAAGCGATCGAGGGAGATACGCGCCGGAGACGAGAAAGACGCCGTCGTGCGGAAGCCGGGACGCGAACGACGCCGACCGTTGACGTCGGTCAATGACGTCTGGTACGCTGAGATTCGCGTCGATGCGTCGCGACGAGGGACATTTAACAGAGGCGATCGTCCCCTGCTAAATTCGGCACTCCTCAGAACCGGACGCGCGCGGAAGCGATCGTAAAATCCGCGGAAAAATGCAAGATTGTCACCGACCGACCTCGTCGTCAAGGGCGCGTGACGCACACTGATCACGTAGCTCACGAAATTCACGATATAGTAAGATCATCACGTGACCACGCTAGATATCTTCGCGCGGCAAATCACGCTTTTTGAGCGCGAAAGAGAGCGCGGAAGACGATGTAAATAAGGTATTTGTATGTTTTTTCCTACGTTAGTGGTCTTTTCGACTGCTCTCTCTCTTTCTCTCTCGCTCTTTCTCTCTCTCTCTCTCTTTTTTTTCTTTGTACAACGGGGGTCTCAAACGTTGACAACATTACGATTTTCATGATCGTAACGATTCTGTAACGATTCCGATGAAACTTTTCACCAATCTTGAATCATATTCATCTTGTGAAGATGAATATGATCAAGTTATACTGAAGTTATCTTATTAATTAATTGCTTTTATTGATTGCTATTAATTATTTGTTAGGAATAAACTTTTATTTCGCCGTATTTAAATAAACGTTTATTTCTGTGAAATGAACCTAATATTACACAAGTCGTTCTTTCCTTATAATATTAAATTAAGAACAAAGTGTTGTTATCCTGATTTCTTTCGTTAAACATTGAAAGTTTCATTCTTCTTGTTTATAAGCTAAAACGACGAAAGTGTTGGTATTTTTATCTTATTGTGACTGCAATCGCACAATTGAATCGATACATAACTGATATACGAATGATGATCGCTATAATTATCGTTCTTTCGTCAACATTAAATGAAGCACAAAATCTCGTCCGGTTATCCTGGTTTCTCTCGTTCCCTTCTCGTCACAACTGTCTCGTGCGATGGTATTCCTCGGTCTTTCTCCGCACGCGAAGTGCAGCACACGTTCGCCTGTGCAATCATGATGATGTAATCCGCAACGGCTTCGCGCATTCCTCGCAAGGACTCCGGCCAGGGTGTGGTTGCGACCGGCTTATCTTCCTCGCGGAATCGCACGCGCACAGGCCACGCTCGACTTTCGGCTCGAGATCTTTTTTTAGACGGGAGAAATAATGTCACTCGGTGAAATCGTAACGCACCGAGGTTTATTAATAGAGAGAAATGAGGAAACGATGGGATAATGGTCCGATTGTCGTTTGTTTGAGCTTTTATCTGCAAACGCTCCGTTGAGTACGTTTTGATAAAACGGAGAATTTTGCAGAAAATACAAATAAAATTGTGCAAATCAGTTGCATCGATCGAAAACGATTTACTCCTCTGATTATTTTTCTCGTTGAAGCTGTAATAACGTGATTATTTTTAAGAAAAGTTGGACGAAATTATGATAATTGAAAAATATTAAATAACGACGCAAATTGTTTTCTTTTTTCACATGTTAATATTATTCCAGTATGCGTACTTGTATTTATGCTTGTGTATATTACTTCGAGATCTTACATGTTTATGTGACGCGAGGAAAAAGTGCACGCTCGCGCGTAAAAGTAAATTGACGAGGAGCGGTAAACAGATAATTCTTCTTTACGGTATTTCGATTATCGGGTTTCACTTTCGTGACCGTTACTCAGCAGCGCGATTTTTCGTCTCGCGGATAAAACAGTAACGCGGACGAAGGAGGCGCAGACGACGCATTATTTTCGTACTCACGCACACGCGCGCGCGTTAACAAACGACCGACGCGACCATGCCTGATCCTGCCTGCATCACTTGCGTAATGCGGATCTTGATATAAGTGCGGCACAGTTGCAGTTTTCACCGGGGGGACGGACTCAGAAAGTGAGAGTCACAGAGAGCGGCGCCTAAGAGGGATTTTACGGACGAAACCGATCTCTCGCAGGAGCAATCGCGTAATTGTCCTCCGCGACGGCCGATTGAGTGCGATCAATTTACGTCGATCGTCGTGTTACACTGACAAAAGAGACCGTTCGTTGCAACCGTCAATTCGTGATAATTTTTTCCGAGCCTGCTTCGAAGCGATCATTTTCTTTTTCTCTCGGTAGCTCGCTCAGAAATCTTTCGTTATTTGTGCGAACGTTTTCTCTTCTCTTTTTCTCTTCATTAGTTTGCGGTTTTGAGTATTACTGATTGCACTGGAACATCTGTGCATGCACGGAAACAAGTAGCTCCTACAGTTAAAAAGCTCCTACAGTTAAAAACTAGCTATTTATATAATATAACTGAAGCTTAATACAAGATCTAGTTTTTAGCTATGGGAGCTTTTCATTTTCTTTCGTGTATGGCTATAGTCGTAGCTGTATACGTACGTGTACTGTAGACTATAGTCATAAGAATTAGTTCCCACAGTTAAAAACTAGCTCTAGTTTAATAGCCCACGCGTCTACGTTGTATTTGTTTTTATGTATTGTGTGAGACAGATTTAGCTGCGTGGGTTTATATAGATATAGAAAGAAAATAATCGCTATCACGAATAAGTTAAGTGTGGAATTGAATATTTCGAATAGAAATAAATTCGAAGTGAAAGATTAGCACGTCCTACACGTGCAGTGTTGTTAGCGAACATGTTATTACCCGACGTATTAATATAAATCACCAAGGTGGAGTTCAGTTGAAATTCATTGAAAACCTCGTTACTCGATCCGGATGATTAAGAAAATTCGCCCGAGGATCCGGTAAATTATACAAAATCCTTTATATAAATGTCAATGCCTAGCCTTGGAAAATAATCGTGATTTTTCTGAATATTTTTTTATGCGAATGTAAATCATTCGTAGAAGTGGACTTTCAAAAGTTCAGAGGTTTGTCCGCCTAGGCGAGCCGCCGCCACGGCCGACCGCGAGGAATTCGTCCTTCTTTTCCTGATGTCGGGCGTGACTGTCGTTCGCGCAACACACTTCCGCATATCCTGCGGGGTTCTAATATGGTTCCGCGATACAACGTGAAAAATCCTTATTCTGACCGACGTTCTTCCGTGACGGAAATGAAACGGAAATGCAACGGTAGCGTGTAGTTGATGTGTCAATTATATTTTCTATTGATTTTGATAAAGTTTTGATAAATTTTCTGTTAGTTTTGATATTTACTTTGCTATACTAACAAATCTGTCAAGCTATATCAAATTTTATTATAGATATCACTCATTTTAATAATTATTAATTTTAAACTTTCTCTTTCTTCCTCTCTCTCTCTCTCTCTCTCTCTCTCTCTCTCTCTTTTTAGTTTAAAATTAATAATTATTAAAATGAGTGATATCTATAATAAAATTTGATATAGCCTGACAGATTTGTTAGTACAGCAAAGTAAATATCAAAACTAACAGAAAATTTATCAAAACTTTATCAAAACCAATAGAAAATATAATTGAGGATCTTCAACATGTGTTTGTATATCGAAAAAAGTATTAGAATCAATTAAACATAATTATCTATTTTTCAGTCTCTTAAATCAGATAGTATTTTTATAAATTTATGTATATTTTCATAGCTTGTATTAAATACTTAAATAAATATACTTAAATTAAATAAATATCAAATAAATATAGTATTTTCTTTTCAGTGTAAATTAATTTATTTTAGATTATTTGCTCGAAGTAACTAGTATTTTACTACATTACCAAAACAAATTTTGTACATTATATTATTTTATTGCGCATCAAATAATTAATTATTCCGGCAGAGTTCCCTCTACCAGCTTCCACCAATTGCTTCCAAGCACGATTTCTTCCCCGTGCTATCCAAGTTCGCTCAATTACAAAGATTCAATTCGCCCAACGAGCTATATCTAGATTCGCTTAATCAACCAATTCATTTCTCTCCATCCAAAGTTCTGCGCACGCGCGAGAACTCTAAAAATCAATGCGTTATCATTGTTGATTATCAGCTCGTCATTTATACTCCGCAAATCGAGTACTAAGCTGCAAATAAATCAATCCCGCGTACTGTCTCTCGCTCTCTATCTTTCGCTCTCTATCTCCCATTGGAATCTCTCTCTACATTCATAGTTACCCGACCGCTTATCTGACTACCCGGCGAACGCGACTCGACTTCGCATTCGTCATCGCGCCTCGTTGTTTGCGCGCGATTACACGTTGTTCTATCCTGGTACCGTACCGGGTTGACTATTAGCGGTTGACATGTTCCCCCGTTACAAAATCCCCTCTGCGCGTGCGGGTCTCTCGCGTGTGACTCATAATTATCGCCGGCAAATTCTTCTTGAGGCTTGAGCGAGCACGCAATGACGTCCGCGCTGCCGCAACAACGAGCCTGCGCCGCCTTTCGTAACGCTCGTAGCGCTCGCGTATCCTTCCACCGTTTTCACGCACGATCCTGTGACCGGGACGAGGAGCAAGTGGCTAAAAAACCGAGAATGTCCTCGGGACAAACGGAATAATCGATTAATAATAAATGTGACCGCAAAGGACGAGTGTCGCAACGATTATCGCGAACCGTCGCGAGAGAGAACGCATCTCGGTCGGTAGCGATGAGAAGCGAACGATTCAAGGATTTAGAGATCGAAAGATCGGGGAGGGTTATTGTGGAAATGTTTATAATTGCGATCGGCAACGCGATTTTTTTTATCAGTTTGAGCTTGAGCCTCAGGTCGCGATTTTCCTCATATCTTTTCGACGATTCTTCAATCTCTGGACGGTTGAAAGTACTGTCAGAGGATGTAATATGAAGTCTAGTTATAAGGAGAATCTTTATGTAAAATTGTGATGTATATGTTAAAAACTAGACTATTTTTTAAGGAAAATAAATTAATTGAATATTAGTTTCAACAATAAGTATAAATAAGTGAAAAATTTCATAAAATAAAGATATCTTCTCCTACATGATGATTTTCTAATAGAGCCAACAAATTATATTTAAATTTTACGTACGTTTTGAATATCCACAATAATAAGAGCTCTCATGAAAAATGAAACATTAGAAGCTTGTAAAAATTCGTCAGATCATCAATGATTTCATTGTCAACAGATGAGTCACTTTCCATGTGAGAAGTCATCTGACAATATAAATAACAGAAAATTATGAGTAGTAATGGCAAATATTTTGATTTTTTGACGGCACATACTGTATTGTTTCATTACTAAATTAATAAAAGTATCATTATTGTTAAATAGAGTCCGACGAACTTTTTCAAGCCCCAAATAATTCCGACCAAGACGCTCTCTGAGCAATTCCAAGAAGCTAGAAATCTCCAAGTGAGTCAGGCAGATGCCGAATAAAGATCAAAGAAATCAAAGATGACCAAGCAAGTAGACATGTTAGCACAAAACAGGAGGATACAAAGCGACGCAGGAAAATAAGTAAACATTATTTATTCCTAACGAGGAAAGCTAAACGCGTGTGATGTTTGTTCATAACATCCCGCTGGAATTTCCGCGAATGGAGGAAAATAATTTACTGGCACAGTAAGTCTTATGCTATCGCAGCAAAATATCATTTACTACCAGCAAAATCACTTGTTAAAAATATTAATTTCCATCCGCAGGATTATTTTGCTGAATCTGCAAATTATTTTGCTATAAGAACAAATTACTAAATGTAGAAGAACACTATTTTGTTCGTACAACAAATTAACGTGTCCTAGGAGCACATTTACTCAGCAAAATTGTTCTATCGACAAAATGATTTCTGTCATAATTACGAATAATTCGTTAATTTCGTTATGTCGACTAAATTTTACCAACATCGCGACAGGTATGCAGTAGCAACGGTGGTTTCGCCACAGTAGCAGAATTATTTTTCTCCGTGCGCGATCGAGTTCGGTCACTCGGTGCTCCAAATACGTCTTGTCCGAATACGAACAGATGCGATTTTTCGCGGAGGATTTACGCGTATTATCATTCGACGACACGCCGTTGTTACATTGCGTCAATCCGCGGTTTCTCACGGGCACGGGATCGCTCGTGCATGACCGGAA
Source organism: Dinoponera quadriceps (assembly GCF_001313825.1). Classification (NCBI taxonomy): domain Eukaryota; kingdom Metazoa; phylum Arthropoda; class Insecta; order Hymenoptera; family Formicidae; genus Dinoponera; species Dinoponera quadriceps. The sequence goes on along the minus strand of NW_014554664.1, from coordinate 792,252 downwards.
AAGTCTGTTTTTTCGACACGCTCGAGCGTATTCGTTAATCCGCGACCGCGAACGGATCCGGCACACCGAACGGTGTCGTCAGCACGAATAGAAGCGGGGAGTGGTGCAGGATCAACTGGCCGATCTCGACGAAAGCTCGAACCCGATGACACACCTCCGAACGCATTTCCGGTCTCTCGCGACGACTGGTTCTCCCGTCACGATTACGCAATCAACAATGCCTCGGATAACGCCTCGCCGCGGTTGCCGTCGCCGTCGGGAGAACAAATGAGTTATCCTTGTAATGCACGTAGGAGAGCGGAAAACCGGCGACGACCGTCGAGAACGGGCTCGACGACGGCTCGCAAAAATCTATTTCGATATTGTTTTTGTCCTCTCTAAATTTCCCTCCAAGTGACGCTCTGCTCAAATAGAGTCGAGTGACGGAGAAATTTAGAGAGCAGGTGAAACCAGGGCTTATTGTGTCACACTTTTTACATACTGATTAAATAAAAAGGAGCAACATTTCATAATTTCATGTATATTTCACGTATATTTCAACGTAACGACATCCTTTAGCTTTTAGAAAAAAATATTAGCTTTATATATATTTATACACGAGGATGTTGTTTAGCTCTAAGCAAAATTATGCAAATAGGATAACTGACCGTGGCCGAAAATCGGTTGTCAATGTCTTTCACAAATAAAGAAAACGACATATAGTTTCTCTGTCAACGTACTTTCAATATTTTATTAATGTTATTTTTATATATTCAAGATGCAGTTTCACCTCGGCCTGTTTTTCTGTCGCGCTTTCCAGCGATCATGGGAAACCAAGAAACAACTGAAATCTATTTAAAATCTTTATATCTATAAACATGACTTCTTAATCTAATCGAATAACTTGATTCTAACAATATTCTATATGCTTCCGTGCACTTTCTATGTCATGCATATGCATAACTTATATCAAGCCACCTCGTTTGAGTCAACTTAGCGCTAACGGTCATGTTGAAGAAAAGAAATTATATGTGAAATTTAAATTTTTGCGCGGAATCTTAAAGATTTTCCACCAATCTACCGCCAATGATTCCGACTTACGCTATCGCGTGGCTCCGTTATTTTTCCTTTCCTTACAATGCTAATATGTGATAAAAGAATGATTGATCCACGTATCTTCTTAAAGATCGGACAATGATTGGCGGAGAAACTTTAAGACTATTTCCGCGCTTAAATTTTATACAAGGCGCTACAACATTCGTGCTTCGATTTTGATGGCCTACGATACTTTATATTTTCTTTGAATAAGATACGAAGATTATAATAATTTAATTTTAACATTTGAAATTGTATTTATAAGTAATATTGTAATAACAGTTAATTAAACATAGGAAAAATTGGCTAAAATTATATGAATATTTCTTATGACTACAGAGAAGTTGCAACCAGTAATTCCGAAACCAACGGAATAAAAAAAATGAAATGAAAAAAATTGAAATAAAATAAAAAATAAAATTAATATATTATGCCTATATTAATAGACGTTACTTGAAACTTGTCTTACGTAAGATATTGCACAAAATGTCACGTGAGGTCAAATCTAAATTTAGAGTTAGATTTAAACTTTCCATTTCAGTTCCATAACATATGCGACATAATATTTACAGTCGCGATTTCATTGGAAAACTTATATCCAATTTTAATCTAAATTCTGAGTGTTTCGCTTGACGCATATTTCTGCATTAAATGCAATTTATTAAAACCCTTAATCTATGCGAGTGAATGTTTTAATTCGATCTGAATAAATTAGCTCGTGTGACGATGGAGCTCATCAGAGTTGCTTTTAAATTTGGAGATGAAAATATTCAATCGACGATTTAGAATGCTCACTGATTAAATTCACTTGATATCATCGAAAAGTCATTAATTTGCCTAATAAATGTCTAACAAATGTTAAGTCTAATTTGAGTCTAATTTGTGACTCGACTGATAGTCCGTTATTCGAGTGAAAAATTTCGCTCTAAGACATTCATAAAGTGAGACAGTTTTTCCACCGTTGCGTGATCTTAGCAATAATATAATTGTATTATAGCAGGATAGATTTATATCGCCTCTATAATAATATGACGCCGTAATACTGGCGCGTGCGCTCGCCTACTTATTATTTTGTCAACTGCGATGACGCGTGATTTATTATGCGATTCGACGGCGCGCGTAGATTTATCCGCGCGACGAGAAGAGCGCGTAAACACATGGCACGCGTAAATTATAGCGGGGCTTCGGGGGGTATATATATATGATAGAGATTATAAAGAGTCGATGACTAATGCGACTTGCGAAAGGATCGTCGATATCGATGTCCTTGATATTGTCAACTCGTCGACGATATCCGCGCGCCGTGCACGAGATTTTTGTTTACCTTTGCGAAACACTGCGCTTTTCATTCTTGTTAAGAAAAATCAGGTTAGAATCTATGTAGGAAATTCATATGGAATCTCACGGTTGCTCCTGGGGATTTGCACCAAAGTGCTGTTAGTCTTCGATTATTTTGAAGCTTCGAAGAAAATTCGAACTTTCGAATTTTGGTAAGGCGAAGTTCCGGAAATTCCTTTACAAAGGCTGTAATCTTTGAAGTTTCGAGGCTTTGAAAAGTACAATCTTGAAAATGTTGTAGATTAATGTCTATGTATATTTTATTCGAAGAATACTGAAAAATGTTGTAAATGAACTTTTGTAAATGAATGGATGTACTAGATATTACATAGCTTAAAAATCTTATAATTCCGATATTTTAAAACTTCGATATTTTCGAAATTTGAATAATGAACACCGAAATTTCGAATTTTCGGAGATTCGAAATTCGAATATCAGTCTTCGAAAGAGAAAACACTAGCGCTATTAAAAACCCAGATTCTGGATAACAATCCATGTGAATTCTTATATGAATTTTCTAGGGTTTGGTAAATTAAATTAAACGTTAAAAATTAATTATGCAAAATTATATAAACTTAATCTAATTATTCCTCTTTTAAACTATATATATGTGTAGTTTTGCATAATACAATTTTAACTTTAATAAATCAATTTAATTTTAATTCAACTCTTAATTAGTTAGGTTTTGTTTAGTTTTACTTTTAATTTAACTAAATTACTTTTACAGGCCATTAATTTTCAACCTAACTTCAAAAGAGGTAGTTAATTTACCTAACCTTGGGATTTTCACACACAATGTTGTTTCCTATATGGATTTTTGATATCCTATACGGCTTCACATGAGTTACGTTGGATTTCTCTGGGAATCCACTTAGAAATTTTCAACAAGGATTTGCTCTTCGGCGAAAGAAATCGCACAGCCGTCGCCGCCATCTCCGCCACCGCCGTTCGATCGTATTTTCTTATGCATATTCACTTATCAGCAAGTTACGCGAGCGTAAGAAAGTAAAAACGATAAGCGATACGTTAAAACGGCCGACGATTACGGCGACGGTTTATCGCGCTGATTATACCATCAATATATCAACACACACACACACACACACACACACACACACACACGATATACATACTCACACGCCTCGACGTACCGCGGCATCGTAACAAAGTAGCAATCGGCGGGTAACGACGAGAGAGGCGATATTTATCTGCGAAATTGTTACGTCGTAATCTCTGCCGCAGTTTCGGCATACCGCGCGTGCGATATTAAATTAACAATCCAACCCGTGAATTGAGCGATACCGCGATACTTGTCGAGGTCGCGACCTCCCCGCAGATTTATAATTCTCGTTGGGCGTTTCGTAAGCCTGTCGCGGTTCCGCGTCGAATGGGAAAATTCGACCTATCGTGTCCGACGATTAAAAGCTCGACGTTAAACGCTACTCGCCGCTTTCCGAGCCGCTTTGTGAGACTTGGATTGCACTTGACTGGTCAAGTCGGTCGAGTCACTCAAGTTCGAATAACTCTTCTGTCATATCGAATTAATTTCTCACTCTGAATCGTCAGATGAATCTGATGAACTCGATACGGGGAACAATAATTTCTTCTGACACGGCATATTTTGTAATATCGCAGCAAAATCTATCAGTTATTATGTGGATAGCAAAACAATTTGTTAAGAGTATGCAGAAAAAAATATATATTGCATTCGAGTAAATATTATTTGTCTCAAGCATTTCATAAGTTTATATATCCGCAAATATATCGTAAATCAGTCACAAGCATTAAATTGATTAAAAATATATTCTGAACCCTGGTAAGTTTAATACTTCATCAAGAATATTAAATTAAAACAAACACTTTGCGATTTGCTTATTCTAATTAATTGAATTTAACTTTTTTTTCGATCAAGTTTATAATGTTTTTGAGAGAGAATAAATAAAGAGAAAGAATAAATTCTTCTTTTGAATAAATGATAATGAGCTTCTCTAAAATATGATGAGTAAATTTTAATATATATATATAGATACATATAATATAACAGTAACGATAGTAACAAAGATGTATGGTTTCTCTATAATAGCGAAATTATTTTCCTTCGTGTATCGTCGCAGGGAACGACTTAATTCTGATCGAAGGGAAGAAAACCCGGCTCCACAAAGTGACAAATAACGATTGAACTTGCCCTATGTGAGCCAACCGCAGTTATTAGAGTGTGATTTAATATATTTTATTCCACTGACATAACTTTATGTGTTTCCGTTTCTTATTGCGGAGCCTCTTCCGTTATAAAAATAATATCGTTGTCAATTACAGTCGTAGGTAGTAAACAATAAAAAGATCGTAAAGTAATTGACAGAAACGATCAAGAGAAGGATCCGCATTAAGACCAAAGCGTATTAAATTATGTTAATGTTATAAAATGCAATAAATTACACTCTGATGACAACGATTGGCTTACATTGGCTAAGTCCAATCTTTATTTGTGCTTCTGACCAATTGATACATTCATTCGCGTGGGTTAAGGATCTTATTAATAATCGTTGCTTGAAACTTATGTAAATAAGATACCTTGATTTGAGTTTGGGGTCTGATGTCAGAGTTCCTCAGTGAAATCACGACTGCATATACAATGTCACGCATATCGTAGGATTGAGCCGAAGAATTCAGATTTTATTCGGAACCCGGATCTAAATATTTCGTGAAATATTTCGAGAAATTTCAAGTAACGACTATTAACACAGGCACAGGAATCCGTTTCAAAGTTTGGATTAAATATTCTCTTGCGAGAATCCGGGCATATCGCGTCTAATAAATTCGTTTCTCTTAAATATTTCTTTCTAAATTTTCGTTCGTCGAGAAAACAGCACGCTGTCTTGCGACAGACAATTCCATTAATTGCGATAAGCGTTAATGGACATTGCTGTCCAAGGCGAGCGTGCGAACGAGCGAGCGCTGGATAATGCGATCGATCAATTCTTCGAAGCAACACGCGATGTTTGGAATCAGAGAACGAGCGAAATGAGCCGAGATCAAATGCACACGCTTGAGGGAGGAAGAGAGACGAAGTGAAAGAGACGGATAAACGGGTGATTGTGCTCATGGCGCGCATTCCGCTACAAATTGCGCTCATTCAGACCGCATACTAAGTAATCAGCGTCCCGCGGAGGAGTGATCCTTTCGCGAATAGCGTGCCGTGTCGCTTTATCTAATTGCCGGCGTTGTCACCGCGAGACCTTGCTTCAGGCTGCTCAATCACCGGCTGGATCCGACTATTTCAGCAGCCAGAAGACGCGTACTTCGCGATCGCAACATTGTACGCATGCGGAACATCCAATCATGCAAAAATCTCCATTAATCCAGAAGCCGAATCGAAATTTTGGCCCTATCTTAAATCTTTAATTCCACAACACAATAGGGGACGTTTTTTATGCTGTCGTAGCAAATGTATGAATATAAAAGACGGTTTCTTAAGTTAACATGTGTTCATTTACTTATAAAATGGCTTAGAAACAACTCTTAAAGTATTAGATGATACTTGAGAAACGCTATATTACTTGAGAAAAATTGTATATTTATTTATTTGCCACTATAGCATAAAATTTACTGTCTCTGTAAATTAGTTTTTTCCGCATAGAAGTCAAAGTAGCAACTACAAGTTTGACCATGATAACGTCTTGAATTTTTATTTTCGTTGTTTTTAACAACGAAACAGGTTATTTTAAAGTAGCATTAGGATTAAATCGGTAGATTTAAAAGTGCAAGAGAGAAGTTAACAAGTTAACAAATGTAGTATTATCAAAGTAGATTTTTATTAGTCTATAAGTCATTTAAGTAGACACAAATCGACCAAGTAGTACGAAAGATGGGCCAATAAGCGCAAGTTATTATGCACAACAACTTAAATTAACAAGCGAGAGGATAAACTTCTTTCTTACTTTTTTAGATAAATAAAAAAATAAAAATAAAAATGACTAAAGTGAGTCTATTCTTTTGTCCAAGTCTATTCAAAGATATCTCTTTCTGTATAATATTATTTCTTTTTTACAATGTTGAAATCGCATTGGTTTCTGTCAAATGCTCTTCGGCTTAAAAATGACGAAAAGAAAAACGTTCCGTCGTATTAATACGGTACTGAATGAAAGCTTGATCACAAAGCACACGTATCAGCAGCGACTTTTTGCAGAATTCGCGAACGTGCGTACCCGGCGAGACAAATGAACATTAAACCAGGAAACCGTTTGTTTGGACGTAGAGAACCGGTAGGGCGCCTATTTCGCGTGCCAACGTGACAGACGCCGATCGCTTTGTGTCAACGTCGCAACGCTATCTCCATTATTTATCATGCTGGCGATTGAAATTTCAAACGAATTTCGCTACTACTGTCCCTTGAATAATACAGCATATTTCCATAGTAGCAACTCGAGTTGCGGAATTTATTTCGAAAAATAAAATATTTCCCGAAAAAACGTCAAAATTACATTTTATTAAAAAAAAAAAACCAATCACAATTGGGTTTCAATTCAATAAGGAAATCGGATTTTGTTACGTTATATTTACTCAAGGAAACGTTTTGTTGGTCCAACTAGAATTCTAAAAATATCACAAATAAAGTATATCGCTGTTTGCTGCATCTGCTAGAAAATTGTCTGTGGTATAATTTAAAACAGCATTATTTTAACAATATATGCAGGAAAATTTAGATCCTGTTATTAATTTTTAGTAAGAAATGTGACCTTAATATGAGATAAGCCTCACAGAGAGACTCTCTTGATATATTAGACAAGTAGTCCGAATAAAAATTCTATCTCTGTCACCTATATTGATTAGATACAACACATATGTGACATTGAAGTACTTTCTAGTCATTTATTCATATTAACTAATTTCTCGTATCTGGATAATTTTCGCTATGACCGACGAAGATCATGTTTTTAGTGTTATCTATGAAACCTTTTTTGTCTCGATCGCAAAATATAAGAAAGATAATGATAAAAATCTCCGTTAAAGGCGGAAGTATCTCCGACGTTGAAGGCGACATTTCTCCCGGATGACTTGGTGTTTCTCTTGTGACGCAGCCGTGAAACGTCGAACGGAATTTACGCGGCGAGTGTGAACAATTACTTTCGGCTGCTGAGAGAGACGCCGGGAAGGATCGCCATAAATCAATCGGCCGGGCGGTTCGCACACCGATAAAGGTGACTTTTTACGGGCTTAAACTAACGTATCAGTCATGGAAATAGCGATGATAACAACACCGTCGTGAGATTGCCACCTTACGAGCGGCAACCTGCACTTTGTAGTGACGTAATGATAGTGCATGCCGCGGTAGAAGACACTCTTACGTTCCTCGCGCGTGCATGATTTATATTAGCGGCCGCTAATACTTGCTTTACTCCGTAATGAAGCGTTGAGTAATCTTGCACAAACCGACTTCTCGCGCTGGACACCGGGGTATAACCGGGATAAATTCGCCCGTTGCGATTATTACGCCGTTTGCGTGCATGCGTGCTTTTGTACGGCTTGTTGCGCTAATCAAGAAAAAATGAATGTCTTACGTACGAAATTTTTCTTGTTATTACCGGTGCAAGAGAGACGACTTAGCAGAGCAAGCTGGTCAACACGATAAAATATCTTTCGATTGCAATAAAATCCTTTTTGCAATAGATACTCCGTAATACTTCTTAATTGGAGGCAAAATGGCGATACAATGTAGAGCAGATGAATTCGATCGCACGTATGTAACAGTGACAACACTGGTCGACAAATTCCGTATCATATGTTATATATCCATTTTGAATGTTTTAATCTTTCTTATGTTTCTGTTGAAACAGAAAGTAATAAAAACATACTTAGCTGTAATTTAAGAAATATGGGTAATATTTTAATTTTCGTAAGTTAATGGTATGAGGTGTGAAAATAAAGCGACAGGCAAATATTACGTGGCTACATTACATGACGACAAAACAAAAAATATGAAAGAGAAGGAGCCTTACAAGAGAATGAATGAAGCAAATAAATGAACAATTAGTAATAAATAAGCTACGCATTAAATTCTCAGGCTCTTACTGTTACTTTATTTTATCATTGAAGCCCTTTCGTTTTGCATTTTGATTGTGTATCATAAAGAATTTTGGTTTATTTAGTAAGGAAAAAAATTAAATACGTTAGAAAATAATTAAAACTCAATGGCAGACAATTTCCCAAATGAATCGTAGCAGCGAACGTGTTAAGTAAAAAAAAATTCGGTTTCCGGTTTCCGGTCGACTAAAAAGTGTAGGACTAGAGAAGCGTCACCCCGTGACTCTTTAAGGTGGTAGTAGTCGCCCACGGCGAATCACGAAACGATCCGATCGGATTCCGCTCGGTATTCCCGCGGTTTCGTAAGTCCGAGCCCCGACTTAGGAGACAATCACCACAACATTGCTCGCGCGTGGTGGGTCTCGCGAGGCGGGTGGAAAAATCTCGACGTCGTCGTCGTCTCTTTAAGGCTCCGTCTTGCCGCTGCATCAAAATGCGCGCGTGTATGCAAATGTCCGCATAAAGTAGTCGCGCGCTCCATTTACTAACGTTCGCGTCTCTCGCGCACGTTTAGCGTGTTATACAACCTCCTCCTCCTCCTCTTTCGTTGCGCATTATGTGTTTTAATATATGTATAAATGTGTGTGTGTGTGTGTATGTTCGTGTACTTGTCGCGACGTCGTGTGTGCATGTGATGCATATCGTGAGTAAATAGTGCACGAGTCTAGGTAGGTGTGGCGATAGCCGGCCGGCCGTTGGCTTCTCATTGGCGGGGTGCAGGCGCGAAATGAAAGTCAATTCCCTATATAAAGGGTTGCTTTTCTAGCCTGTAGACAGAAACCGATCTATTTTACCACACGACTCACTCTCACGCCAAAGTAACGTTCGACATGAAGGCCCTGGTACGTTCCTCCGCGACCCGCGATCCGCGATTATCGTCGTGAACGACGATACTCTTCTCTCACGACACGACGATGAGGAGAGAACGTAGAGCTCCGCCGCGGAGTCCGCTCGAGATCGACGCTCCTGTGTCTCGATGTGACATTTCCAGTGAGATCTGTCGCATCGAAGTTTCGCGATCACCGAGAATGGTTAAAAAATAATCGGGGAAGTCATCTGTTCGCGTCACGGGATCTCCCGGTTTTAAGATACACTTGACTTCGTCGGAGCGCCATTAATTTATTTCTTCATTTTTATTTTATATTTATTCATTTTTTCACATTCATTTATCCCTCGGTCTATATAGTAGCTTGATTATCTTTTCTCGTAGAATTACAATTTTCACTAGAATTCTAATAGAACATTTTATTTACCAGCATGTTTGTATTTGAAAAGTGTTTTTTATTTTTTCATTTCAACATTTGTTTTTCTTCGGTGATTATGGAAAAAAGCTTTTGAATCCACTTAGTATCTATTTACATCTCTTTATATATTTTTTTATTTTTATTATCTATTAGTTACATTATCTATTATCAATATACCTAGTAAACAGCAACAGTAAGTAATATCAATGTTACAATTTCCCACTCGACAATGTAAATGCAATATAATGCATGTGTTACATAACAGTTACATTGTTAATTGATTGGGAAATTATAGCATTGATAGTTAATGTTTACTGGGGATGGTTGATATATTATATATGTTTTTATTCAATTATATACATTTATATTTCTCTCCTATCGATTTATTTGGATCAATTCATCCGCAAATTTCAACCAACCATGGATTCCCGACGGACTTGTTTTATCACTGTTCCTTTCTTTACCTTTCTTTGCCTTGCAGATCTGCCTGATGCTGATCTCCGTGGCGCTCGCCACCGAGGAGAAGACCGTGGAGAAGCGCGGCCTGTACGGTTTGGGTGATTACGGTGGTCATGGTGGATATGACGTTGGTTATGGTGGACATGGCGGATATGGCGGATATGGTGGATTAGGTGGATTAGGTGGCGTCGCCATTGCCGTCAGGGAGAAGGCTGTCGCCGTGCCCGTCGCAGTTCCCGTCGACCGTCCAGTGCCCGTCAAGGTACGATAGTCGAAGAGTAACACGTTTCCGAGTAGTCGAAGCGCTCGTTGCCGGAAACTCGTCGTTCATAACGACACCACTTCGGCGTTTCGAAACTACGAGCGAAATGAACGGTCGAATCTGACTCCTGCGCGTCGTCTTCAGGTTCCAGTCGCCGTCCCGCACGCGGTTCCAGTAGCCGTCCCGGTGCCGCAGCCGTACCCTGTAGTTCAAACCAAGACGATCGCGGTTCCCGTAGAGAAACCCTACCCAGTTCCGGTCAAAGTTAAGGTGCCAGTGACGATACCCGCTCCATACCCCGTCCCCGTCAAGGTAAGTTATTGACGAATTTATTTCAATCGAATAATATCTTCTTCGTTGATTAACAAAGAAGCACTTAAAACGTTCAACGAAACGTACGGGTGACCGGCCAGAACGGAGAAACTCATTCATCTCGTGTTTCGACGATAGTCAAAGACCAACGATAAAAGTCGACAACGTTGAAGGCACCAAAACAATAGCGATTTGCTTTTATTTGGCCAGTTTCTTTTCTTCGTTATCAAAATAGCTTGAATAATATTGATAATTGGAAATTTCTCGAGTCAAATTAATTTTCGCCTCATTCGATAAGCCGCGATAGTATTGCGATTCCAGTCACTGGTAATTATCATGGTATTCAACGTGTTAACACATAATGGCGACTGCGTTGATTTCTGTCGATCGTTAATTAACGGTTGAACTACCAAAGAGAGACGGTGGATAAATTTATAATAATAAATAAATTTAATTCGACATTCTATGTCGTTTACTTGTTTTCACGGGCTTTCTATTGACCGTATGACCGATTTTTCAAATGTCATTAATTATATATAATTATACTTTGTGACACTTAATGACACGTGACGGTATCATAGTACCAGTCACCGATGACCGTCGCAGCAATTAACTTGTTATGACACCGCCGTGGTCTTCGAGTTTTGACGAGGATCAGAAGCGTAATCGCGCGGATTTGAGTAACGATGCGGCGCTATTTATATCGAATCTCGCCAATTTCTCCACGCAGAAATAGTGACGATAATTGTTAGCTGACTCTTTGGTTATAATAACGTACGTCTCATTATTCCCGACTTTCAAGAGCAACATCGGGAGGCGATCATATTGTTTATTAACGCGCGTGTGCGTAACGGAAGAGCGCCGCCGCAGCTATCTCTCAGTTTAGCTAATTAACCGCGTCCCCGTTAATTAACTAATTAATTAATTAACAAGTGTTCGAGCTCGTTGCGACAAGAACCACAGTTTCCGATCGTTCATGCGGACGTTACGCGGTATTGGAGCGGGTAAACGCGCGCACGTGTGAGAGAGAGAGAGAGAGAGAGAGAGAGATGTAATCGGTGGCAGGTCGAGCGAAATTTTACAGTCGCCGCGGCGAGTTACAGCGAAAATTACTTGACGATCGCCGCTGCAGAGACGTAATCAACGAGGAAAGCCGATTCGTGATCGCGAATATATCGGGATCGCAATTACTCTGTCTAATTACGTCCTTACGTAAGAAGACTAATTGCCTGATCACCGTTTTCGAGTCGCGCGAAAATAGCATGTGAGGGTAACACAAGCATAATAAATGTAATTAATATAATAATAACTTTAATTTATGCTTTCGCAAATTTTTTTAGTTACGCACTGTACGACCGCGCATAAAATCATCATTAAATTGAAATTGAAAGTAAAATTAATTAACGATATCAGAAATTTTACTAAAAGACTTTAAAATGTTTATAGTGTTACGTTTTCGTTTTACTCTTCCGTAATAATAGATTCTTCGAACAATTTGAAGACAATTCTCTGAGTGGTTTTTCGAGAATGTGTAATTCTTAACGTTGCGTATTCTTGCAACTAAGTCTTAAATTAAAATATTATGACAACGAACTTCCCTTCAAAATAGCCCCGAAGAATGTAGCTTTGATTTTCATTTGGTTCTTTGAAGTTTAGGTTACGTAAAGCCTTTCCTTTTCAATCGTTTATAATTTAATATTAATTGCCTCGATATTCTCGTTGAGGAAACTTCGACCTCGAATCGGCCAAAGAACCTGTTATTAAAAAAATAATACGATAGAAGTGAGATATTTAGTGTGATACATATAATTAACAGGATAAAAAATTACATTACGAAATATATGGCTCGGCGGGTAAAATTCCGAGCGGAAAGTTGTTGACAGTGAGAAGTTCTCGCCTTTCGCTCCGCCTTAACGTCGAAGTACAAAGTTGCGAACTGACTGTTGAAAGTTGTCCTTCAGACTTTCCCTTTCTTATTATTGTTGTTATTAATCGATTTCGATATTTCATGTTTTTCAGGTATCCGAGCCAGTCGCAGTTCCGGTCCCACACGCCGTACCAGTCGCGGTTCCGACTCCAGTCATCGTCAAGGAGACGGTCCCCGTTTTCGTTAAGGGCTACGGCTACGGGTACGGCCACGGCCACGGCCACTATTAGATGAATTTTTCCCCCCAAAAGTCACGCGCGCATATCCCCGTGCCCTGTTTTTACCTACCTACCTTACAAACCTACCTACCTGTTGCCCAACATCGCAAATTCCATCGCGACGGGCGGTTGAACTTCAAGACGCTTCCTCCCCTCGTCGCAGTACTCTGAATTCACGAAATAAATCAATTTTGTAAATGTTTTCGTAAAGAAAGAAACACCGAGTCAATTTTTTCTAACCTTGAAACTCGCCCCTTCCTCTGTTCCGAGACACGCGAAAGTCCTGTGATACTTCAATTGCGAGAAATTTCTTCGCAGCGTCGCAACAATGTCACGATTAAATCTTTTCGCGTGTTTTAAGATCCGGCAAAATTAAAAATTAATTGAGATTGTTTCTACAATTAATTTCCTATGAAAACATTGATGTCATTGTTGCTTTACATTAATATTAATTAATAATATACGTAATTTTGAGCGTTTTATCATAATTAGAGCATTTCATTAAAAATAGAATTACTTCTGACTGATCCAAGGTTTACCCGCATTATTGAAATTTTTTTGTTTATATAAAAATTATTCTAATTACGTCTATACAGAACTAATTGCGTTCATATAGGAGTAAAAACAATGCGGAAATATGAAAGAGAATATAGAATGATACAGGATAAATTTTATATATATATATATATATATATATATTGCAAATATTACGGATATTATGATTTCTCACACTGCAATTAATTATACGCGTAATCGACGTGATTACGATATTTCAACGCGGAATTAGTTTCATTTTTCCTAGGTCCACTTGTGTCATCAAAATTTCTAGGAGATCCTCGTATAAAAATTTTTATACAAAAAACGTTTGCTCTCTTGCACGCATTGCTTCTTGTGCTTCCTTTCTAAATATAATCTTTGCGCTTTGCACACGATCACGAGCTCCGAATAACCTCTTAGTTTTGAGCAATTTCGGTGCACGTTCTCGTTTATATCTAGATTTTCCGTCGGTGGATTATCCTCTAGATATATGTACATTGTCAATTTAAATGTGGTCTTAATTTTTCTTTTTGTCGCATGGCACTTAAAAACTCGCACCTGGTTCTTCATGATCTGATAATTTGAATTAACAGAACTTATCATTAATTTCTCGAAAAAGAGTCGAAAAATGAGGATATGGGCAGAAAACTAATTTTATAAATATCAACATTTCTAGGAGATCCTCGTATAAAGATTTTGAAAAGGAGTCGAAGCAATACGGACTAATTGTATAAATATTACAAACATGGCGAGTGCATTACAATTGTACACGGCAGTTTATCGCGCAATTCCGCGCGCGCCATCAATTTCGAGCGGAGTTTAGGTCGAAACTGGATCTAGTAAACTTTCGAGTTGGACTATTTTCGTGCCGCGCCTCGCAATCGCCCGTGCCGAAGCATTACAGAGTCAAGGTGAACCTGGAGTTGCGGGAAGCGCAATATCGGCGGGTTCAACGTCGGAGAAAAAAGAAGAGGACCGTCCCCGTCTGTTTTCGGACGGGATAGTTGTAATCGCGCACAATGCGAGATATCAGATCACATACGGACACAGTTGCTCTGGGCTCTTAGGAAGAAATGTCGAAACGATACAAAACACTCGTGCGGGATCGACGTCGGGCGCTCTTTCGTAATGAAAATTTAAGTGGCTGCGCCCAACCGCTCATCACAGCTCGCTTCTGTGCTTGCTCGTTGCCAGCCACCTCGCACTTCGCGCCACGTTTTACCATGTTTTACCTCGTCCAGGTGCGCCTGCCTTTCATGACAGGAGACCGTAAATTCTCGCCGGTAGCTAACTGGATCCATTGGATCCTTCCCATTCCGCTCCATTTGAGATGAGCTCGCCGTCGGAAATGCTTACCGTCTATTCGACGAGGATTTTTCATAAATTCGATCGATCTGTGGTAAATCTTCGATGATCGGGCTTATCGCGAGAAACTCGTGGCCGCTGATTAATGGCAACAGCACCTCGAATAAGGAATATCGCGCGAAATATATATAGCTTTTCATCCATCAGAAAATATTAAAATGTAGATATTATCTCAATAATAAAATATATGTGTATATGTAAGAGAAAGAAAAAAAGAAGGAGAGAGAGAGAAGGAGAGGGAGAGAGAGTGAGAGATAAACTATATAAAAATTATATAAGTTCGGCTCTGTTATATATATATACTGAATTAAAAATATTGTAGTGTGAATGTTATATCTTTCTAAAAAGTAAAATATTATATATAAGATATTACATGTATAATATTAATATAATATTAATAATATTAAATATAAAATTATAATTTATATTGCGCACAAAATTATACAGAAATTACAGTTTCTAGAAATAAATGAAAATTAAGTTAGCTTAAATTTTCAGATTAAGCTTAATTTTCAATTAAGAAGTCATATTAAAATAGAGAGTCGATATTGTTACGATGATGTTAGTCAATGGGGAAAAAGTGGATCTTGTTATAATTAATATATAATAGTGTGAAATACAAATATAATAATGTGAATGTTATTTCTGTAATACGATATTACGTAAAAATCTACACAGAGATTCGAAAGACGAATCGAAGGAATTATATAAGAACTAATTAAAATTAAAAAATCACACACGCACACAGACACATCAATGTGCTGATCGGAGTTTGATACAGCGTTAGCTAACACTCGAATGGAGTATGTTGGCTCGTTAGACATAGAGCTCGTTTAAATGTTAAAAGCGCTCGTCGTGTTGTCGTCGTACAGCCGTCCGCATTGCCGTAAATAATGGCGCAATGTGCGCAGAAAGACGTGGGAAAGAAACGTCGTCCTTAGAGAAGCAGCACGATGAGGGGTCTTTCGAACGGGGAGAAAAGATATAGCGCGAGATATTTTCGCGTTCACGCTGAATTCTATACGGACGAAGAAGAAGAGAGTCGTGTCGCTTGCGACACGCGCGCGAAACGCCACGTTGCGCGTGAAATTTCGGCAATGTTCGTCGCGCGATCATCACTTGTCATTCCACTCCGGCGTTAGAGCTCGTAACTTGATCACGTAACAGAACGCAATAAAATCGGCAAATTCGAGAAAATAAGCCGTGAAAGCTCCTGTTAAATCATTTAAAGCTAACTATGCGAGCTCAATAAAAGTCATCATTTAGAACTCATTTGGAATGTCGTAGAATCGAATGTTGCAACCTGAGTGTTGCAATTTCAAATGACACGGTCGGATCTTGCCTCGAAAGTTCCGTGCGCATTGTTGATTATTGTTTATTCATTTATGGATGTACTGTTCATAAGTCAAAATAAGGAAAAAATTATTTAAAAAATTGCAAATTACAAGCCACATTGCATTTAGAAATTACACCAATTCACAAAAGTTTGACCGCAATTCAGATCGAAAGTTATTCTACTTTAAAGAAGGTTGTAGGGTGAAACGAGTTTGATAAGAATTCAATGAAAATTGAATTATTTATATATTGAAATATTATCTAATTCCTTGTTCGTGCAATTAGAGAAAGATTGATCTTTCAAGAGCTGAGATATTTGTAACTAAAGTTGACACTTTTTATATATATTTCTTGAGAGATTAGCATGTTACTTTTAATTACTATTTTTAATATCTCCTGAATTAAAAATAAGATTTTAATGAAAAACTACTGTGATATTAAAAACTAATATTTAGGCATTATATACAAATTTCAAAATTATTGATCATTATGTTTTGAAAAAAATGTAGCGATATAAAGTTTATAATTTATAGTAATACTCGAAATATATATATATATAATTGATGTATATAGATATAGCATTAAGCAGAAAAATAAATCATGTTTTTGTATTTGTAATAATATATACATATATATATATATATGTATGTATATATGTTTACTTCAACTTTGTTTTAAATTAATATTTATTATTTAGATAATGGAATAAAAGTGTAGAAACGTAATTTTGCCTGATAAGCTCGAAATTTATGAGTGGCTCTTTTGATGCGCTACTAAAAATACGGTATTAATGGGCAATATATTCTTAATAATTCTAATTTATTTTATGTGATTGTTTAGTCTCGTTTGTGTACTTGAAATCGATTTTAGTTGTTATTTCATCTCATCCGACTCTCGTCTGCGACAACTTGTTTATGGTCGATTAAAAATGACGCTAATTATTATGTCCACCGAACATTTATAAGGTAATGTCGTTATTCGTGAATGAAAATCCCTACATATATAAATAACAAGTGTCTGTGAGTTTACGAAAGGAAGACAAAATCAATTCTCCAATATTGTGTAATCGTGTATAATCGTAAGCCAAAAATCCATATATCATCGCTACTGTTTTGGAAGCGTCTTGTCAGTACCCCTCTTCATCTCATCGTGACATTTTCGTTAAAAAAGAGGAAAAAGAAGAAGAGGAAAAGAAATAAGAAAGGAAAATTTATTCCGAGCTTTTGCTATATAGAAATGCAAAATGAAGAAAGATTGTGTAAGCGCAGTGTGCTGCATTGACACAAATACGATTGCTACTCGTTATGCGTCACCGTTCCTATCTTTATGAGATCAATTCTCGCACAAGGCATGCAATTAAGCAAACGGCTCATTTCGATTAGTCGAAATTTAAATGCCCAATTCTACCCACGTTTCTCTCGTTCTCCGATTTCGTAAGTTTCCGAACGTTTTGATCGCATAATACATAGATAACGCCGTTGAAAAATCTCGCTGTAGGTTTCCGAACACGAAAATCAAATCTCGTCCGTTTCTACAAGGTGTGTCTGCGTGTGTATGTACCAGATTCTTTAAATATCCCTTAGTCCGAAAGTTGATCTCGTCGTGCTAATTTCGTGAAATGCCAGAACTTAATTTCAATGATTTTAATTCAATATATTCGGATCTGGCGACATGGATAAATATCTCATTTTCACAATATTTGTTAATAGATATCGTTTTTGTAATATTTATTAATAAATATCATTTCTACAATATATATTTCCCAATAAAGTGTGAGAACATTTTGCGCGTCGTTATTGTTGTTTCACGTTATAATATTTAATTTTATTTCTGGTAATTATTTCTTCATATCAGTTATTAATCTCTTTCTACTTAGCTCTACTTTTTTCTCTTTATTATGTAATTAAACGATAATATATATTTGTCTCCCTCTCTCTCTCTCTCTCTCTCTTCTTCCATCAATATATATTATTATTATTATCATTATGATTATATGTTACTGTTATTGTTATACGTAATTGTGATCATTTCGACATAATCACGACATTTCGATTACGGATTAATTCTGTTCGAACCTTGCCAAGATCCGTTTGCGTTGCCGAAATTTCCTCGTTCCTTTCGAGACCTCTGGAAAAAGCCGAAGTATAAGAATGCAGATACGGGATGTGATAACGATGCAAATAGCGGAATGTGAACGATCAACTTGCGTAAAATAGTCCGGGTTACTTGGAGATAAACGGAATGCATATTTTTAAAAAGACTGCCTCTTGCATAAGATTTGCATAGATTTCTGAGGCGGTTCATGGAATGCAAGCAAGACTGGACAAAAAATCGTTCGCGTTCCAAACGCGTCTCCTCCGCGTTTCTTGCGTGTTTCCGTCGGCTCTGAGAATAAAACTCGACGATTCTCATTCCAATTTTCTCTACAATATATCGAAATACAAATCGCAATTACATAAGATCGCGACACACACACGCACATACACGTATATAGAGCGTGACACAGTGACCACTTTAATCGGACGCAATTGATATGGGTGACTCAAAGAAGATAGGAACAAAGCCAGGCGACAAGCTTCCTCGTAACGTGGATGTGTAATTTTGAGGACGCACGCGGACAACTTTCTTTCTTTACGCGTGGAACGTGTCGCGTACATAATAACGGCCCCATCGATTGAGCCGATTTGCATGACAATAACGAGACGCCCGATGTTTAGCAATTAACAGCCAGCATCGTTTTGCTCATCGCAGATATCGGATCCTGTTATACGATCCTGCCGCCGGTGCATCTCAATTGCTACCATATTTATAGGATCAACTTTTGATATCTGTTAAATTCAACACGTAATATCCAGGAACCTTCCTTATTTTTGTTTTGCTTTTCGACAATTAATCATAGAAACAATAATAATAATCAATTTTCGACCATTATAACCAAATTATAATTTAGCCAATGTTATAATTTATGAAATGTATTGAAGAGAAAAAGCACCAAGATCGACATATCATTTTCCGCCTACGTCAACTTCGGGCAACTCTACTTACCGATTTTCTACGCAAAATCTATTATTTTATACGGCAATTTAAAGAGATTATTTCATGTATTCTCAGCTTGTTGATCCAGCAACTCGCATGCGGCGTGTCGCGAGATTTACGACGGCTATTAATAAGCAGTGGCGGCAGTGGCGGCGGCAACGGTAGCGGCTCTCGCGCGGCGAAGAACGTGGAAACGATGTTCCGATTTCAGCCGGGCGTTGCAACCTCGTGGGCCTTCAGGACGCGAAAGCGAATGCAGGTCGTGTGCGATGCAGAACGCATCGGTGAACGCGCGGTGTACATATCGAGGTGACGCGGAGCGAAGCGAACGTGCGTGTAATAACCGGTGCGGTACGCACACGAAACGTGGAATTTTCGGCGATTTCGCCGAGGCCGGTCGGTCCGGCGCTCGCGATTATGCAATCGCTACGAACGAGTATACAAACACATACACACACACACAGAGGCACACGTGCATATACGCGCATCTCGCGCTCAAGCGCAACAAACGGGCTCCGAGGAACACGGATAGAGGAACACGACGGTTTCCGGTGTTGTAATCGGACCGATTTATGCAACTTTTAAGGGCGCGCATCTTGGTCTTCGAAAGACCGGAAACTCCCGGGAAATTCGTGGCGGACTCAAGATCAAGCTAATAAAATTAATCAATAGATTCGTTTGAACCTTATAGTTTTTTTATTTGAAACAGTTTTCTATAAAACTTCTATTTTTCGAGATATATTTCGGAGTTTCCGATACTTTGTCCTCACTCTGTATAGCACAACGGGATCGGAAAGCTCAGATGTAATTTACGATCGAGTCTGTGTCATAATTAGACATCGCGAATTGCATCGGGGAATAACCAAAAATCTCGCATTATTATCCTCTGTCGTTTGGCAGGAAGCCAATGAGAAATTCCACAATAAACTTTCGCGAATTTATTCTTTTCAGAAGCATCGAGAATATCGAACAGTCATGTGTGTAAAGTACAATTAGGCTTTGTAATGTTATATATTATAAATATCGTGATTGTGTTTCTGTGATATGACATACGCAACGTAAGTACGACGTTTCTCATGTTCGATGTACAATCTGGGCTACAAGAATTTGATTTAATATTACAAGATAGTAGATTAATTCTTCAAACAAATCTCCCCCATATTCCGAGGAAATAATAACATGAGAAATTAGAATTCATCCGAACGATAAGATGCATACTACTAGCAGGAAAGCCTTAACATGGTGCGATTAAGTTTTGAATTAATTAAGATTTTCGCGCGCGCGTAAATTAAATAGGTTAATAGTATCTTTTTTTGTAAGTAACTTTTTTGCTATTTTATAACTCGTTTTTTCATAATCAGTATTTCGTAACTACCTTATATCTAATTTATGGCTAGAATATCTTTTTTACAAATATTTCATAACCAGTATTCTACATGTAATTCGTTTCAAGACGTATTAACACGCAAAGCCATCACTGTGGCAGATCATTGATTAGACGTTCTTGCATCTTTGCATAATCGGCAAATAGTGAATCAGTATTGCATATATACTGTTAAAAGATCCCAATGACCCAGTTACATTGCGTGTTAAGGCTATTCCGCTGATCAGTGTGCGTCGAAATCGAGATTAAGTAAACATATGATTTATCCGCGAGGAATGCGCAGCACTGCCACCCTCGCGCATGCGTGCAATATTAAAATGCGATATTAATCGTAGTTGCGATCGGAGTGGAAAAGTATGCCGCCTTGTACACGAGTAGATGTAATTATCCTATAAATATGGTACAAAGTGTATCTGGATCGATGCACCTTCAATATTAGCCAGATGCAATCGAGCCACTGAATGTCGGGCAAATTCCGCGCGTGACCTATTTTATTCGCCGCTATTATCTCGTCACGATTGTGCGCGCTCGATAAGTGCACACGCGAGCACATCGTCCATCGATCTGCCCCGAGCAGCTACGAGAGTCCTTCGAGAAGTTCTAACGTCAAACGGATAATTTCCACGAAATATTCCCGCTCTAGATTGAATTCACACGCATATTAATTAATAAAATATACAAAAATAGAGATAAAAATCGAATTGTATCTGAATTTATCGAATCGCTAACCAGGATGTTTCTCTTCACTGATTTGCTATCACCCAGCCGCATATCCATGTGAATTCCTGCATTTTTATTATCCTTTATGGATTCACATGAGTTCCTATGAATCCACCTGGAAACCCCCTGAAATGTTCAAACAGGGAAGACGCCGCTCGCAATCAGTTTGATTCTTAAAGTCGGCAAGCGAAATACAAAAATCGTCTCAGCACCCGTAATCATCTTCGTGGTCAATAAACCAGGGTAGAGTTTGTAGCTCGTTCGCGTCAATCGTGCACTTCCCAAGGCTACACGTAAATTATCAAACAGCTGAGGAAATGTATCCGTTCATCAAACTCACCTCCGTTTCCGTACATTCGTGAATACTTCGAGAAATTTTCACATGAAACAGACGACTGAGAACAATATTCTTGGCTTGAATTTAACTCGCGAATACTAACTAGTAAAAAAGGCAAAAGTAAGTAAAAATGGAAAATTGCTAGGAAGCGTTTGTCAAATCGCCGACATTTCCCGCGCGATTTCTTCGTGATGTCTTTTCGGTAAAGGACGACGCGGGATTCACGACGATCCAGCTCGCCTGTAACAAGTGTAAGTCTACGAATCACCTCGGAATCTACACCGAGCAAAGATCCCGGTCATATTTTCTTCCTCCCTCTCTTATTTTTTTTTTCAACGAAAGTATATCCGCCCGTTTCATCTAAGCAAAGTAACCCGGCTCCGACAAATGTCACATGCAAATTCGGAATCGGTATCACGAGGCTTGGCGGACCGCCTCCTCCCGTTCAAGGCGAGAATTCGCGTCTGGGAGGCAGTCTTTTGATTTTTAATCGTCTTCACGCATATTTGCTCCTCCCCTCGTCAGCCGGGTATCTTGATCGCGTGCTCGCCAACGAAAAGAAAAAATAGAAGCGTCCGGGATCAAAGGTCGCAACGATATTTGGGCCACATCAGCTATTTCACGAATTTCCGGTCGAAGAACCGCGAAGGAGAGAGCGAGTGCGACAAGGTCGTCGGCGCTCGTAAAATGCATCTCGCGTCGTCGAATTTCACGACGATCGTAGAATCAAGCTAGCGTGTCCGGCGATATTCATATTAACGATTCGACGCGAACGGCCGCGCCGACAGCTTTTGATCGAGACCGTAATATCGACGAGGCCTCTTTTTTTTATCGCCGCGCGCAAAAAATTCACACGACTTCTACGTCGTCGCGCCCCGCCGAGCCGTGCTGAAAGCGGGATCGAATCGAATCACTATAAAAATGTCGATGAGAGCGCGTGTGACGCAAACGATTTATTTGTATATACCGTGCGACACCAAGTGAGAAAAAAAGAGGGAGAGATAAAAAGAAGCGTCGTGAGTTACGAGCGATCAGATATCCTCCAGGGATTACCGCGGCCGGAGGAGCCTCTCCGGAGAGCAAAGAAATAGCGAAATTTCACATTCCGCATTTAATTGCTTTTTACGTGGGCGACACCACATTTTAGAATTTCGGGGAGCCGAAGGCTGACCGCTTCTAAGGAATGTTAAACGTTCCCGTCAATTCGGTGCGGAGGATCCGCGTGGACGAGATAAGTAAGAGGAAACAGACGAAAGACTATTGAGTGTGTCTTGCAAATAATCGGCAATAATTTGCGAGTTGCAAGTATAATAAACTAGAGACAGGCGAAAGAAAGCGAGAATATATGACCATTTAAATATATTATCTCCCTCTCCCTCTGGCTGTCGCTAATTAGCGATCCAGCGGAAGTAAAGCGACTCGTATCGATTACGAGGTGTTCCACCGAACAGACATTCCTCCATAATTTCCGTCGTGATGTTTCATTTATCGAATTTGAATTCGATGATCCGTTTGTCCGTCACGGAACCGGCGCGCGGTCTCGCGAACGTGAATCACCGATCGACCCGTTCGCGATAGCCGTGCGTCTGAACTTGTTTCGAATAGAGGCCCGATTAATGACTTAATAGCTTATAAACGCTCGTCTGCGTTCGCCAGTTTCGCAAATAAACCCATAAGTTATGCAGCCGGCGGCATCGAGATTAGCTACCGTGCCAGATCGTCCGCGTTTTATCCGTGCGTATTTTATGTAACGAGATCGCAGACAGCATTCGGCGTTTTTTTTATCCCTTTCTCTCTTCCTCTCTCTCTCTCTCTCTCTCTTTCTTTCTCGGATAGGCGACGAAAATACCCGGATCGCTTTTGAATTTCATCGACTCATTAGAGTGATTTATAAGATTTTAATTATTTAAATGACTTTTTTCACGGTTGCTCGAAAATGAGAGTTTTGCGTCAAAATCGCGACCGTCAGAGCGGCCGTCTTCGCGTGTGTTGCGTCATCCGATAAATGTGGATTTTTTGAAATATCTGCCGTGTGCGTATATATGCGTGTCGTCTTGCTCTGCGAGTCCTCGTTACGACGCTCGACGTCGTAACGATGACAAGCGAACTGGTGCCGTAATACTTAATTTTCGACAACGAGCCGACTGAAACAGCTGCGCCCCCTCGTCTATGAGAGCGTCAAGAAGGATATATATTAACGATGCCGCGTCACGCTCGACGTTTTCTGGAACTGGAACCGGACAGGTGGGCCAATTAACGGGCGAAATTGCGCGAAGTTGCCCAAAACGCGAACCACTTTCGGTAATAGCACGGTTCTCCCGTGGAAAGAGGAGCCGACCGGCCGCGGCCCCGGTCTCTCTCTCTCTCACTCTCTCCTTCGTACTCCGCCCTGTTGAGCGTCTCGCGAAAAGCATGAGACAAAGAAAAACACACGGCCTAGAGAGTCATCGGACGTTTCGTCACGTGCGACGTGATGGTGAATCTTAGGAAAGAATTTCTGATTCGCGAGCGCGAATCACGAATCGCGGGACCGTCGCGTCAGATGTCCTTGACATGAATTATATTAAAAATAAATAATGTTGCAAAAATGCAAGTAAATTTCAGAAGGAGAATAAATGTACACTCTTGAAAATGAATGTAAGAAGAGAATGGGAAGAAGGAAACATAAAAATAATTATAAATGAGTAAATCGCATTTTCAATATATCGTATATATTAAAAATATTTTATATTAAAACATCAATGATCATGTTTTTTCGCCTTCAATGAGGCTATGATATCATCTTCTCTACATATTTTAATATTTAAGTAAGGCAATTTATTTGTTAATGTCTCACCTTTCATTCGTAATAAAATAAAATAAAATAAAATAAAATAAAATAAAACAAAATAAATAAAGTTAAATAAATAAGATAACCATTTAATATCTTGTTGAGATTTGAGAATTAAACAATTGTACAAAATTAACTGCGATTAAACCCCTCATTGGCTATTTAATTCTTTTATGTTTGATCAATATTAAAAAAATTGTTGGTTTGCCTTTTAAAAGTCGGAAAAGCTATATCAGATCGCAAAGTGAAGCGCGCGTTTGCCGACTTTGCGCGGATCCTTCTCTCTATGTGGAATCGCCAGCTCGTCCCGCGATTTTTCTCTGAAATTTATGGCACTTGATCGAACCCGACCGGTGTCTCACGCCTGTCGGTCCTTCCTCGCCGGCTTCGAGAAGAAAATAAGACGCAGTCTCGTTACGTGATAATAAACGACGCGATGATTTACGAGCGAGAGGTAGCCGAGTGTGTGCAAGGCGCGTAACATTGTTGTGTCATTTCTGTCAAGTAATTAAGTAATTCACGCCGAGAGTTCATTCAAACGACGGCTTTGCCTTTGTATTCGGAGCTCGCGTAGATACTTGATTCAAATCGGATCAATAGATCCAGTCGTTATCGCTTTTTAATTAGCGCCATCGATATCCTCGATTTTTCGCGAAGAAGACTTTTCTCTCTCTCTCTCTCTCTCTCTCTCTCCTTCTCTTTCTCTCCGTGTCGCTCTTTTTCACATAACGAACGCGTTGAACTCCGACTTACGACGTAATTTCACTCGTAGACGTTTATTGCCGAGAACTAAATCTTCATTTATTTCTCGACTCGATTGCGGATTTTCAATTATAAGATTGACTGAAAGCGCGCGATTGCGTAATCGGGTGATGGAAGGTACGATTCCACGCGATCGCGAGACAAAGATCCGACGATTGAACCGGCTCAATTAGCGACGCCTAGTGTAAGGGACGTTTTGCGAGACAAAATAAGCAATAGAAATGTAGACGAGAAATATGATTATTATAATTATGTATTTTTACATATTAGGTTAATATAGACGCGCATTATAGACATTATTGCTATTATGTGGAAAAAAATCTGAGTTCATGTAACTAAATGTATGTAATGTATGTAAATAGACATAAGACAAAATTTCGACGAAAAGAAATGATATTTCCGTTACTGTCTTTTACTGTCAAAACGCGTAACTTCCGCGAGTGAAGTTAAGCAACGACTCGTAACAATTGAAATTTTGACACACAGCCAATCAACATCGCTGAAAAGAGGCTTCAACGCTTTGGCACATTCGAGTTCGAGGTCTCACATCTTTGTTAGGAAAGAGATTCGTGAATATTTATGTAAAACAAACACACGAACAGATAAAAAACTAGATAGCTAGATAAGTGAATAGTTGGGGAAGATAGCTAAATAGCAGATAGATAGTTAAATAGACAGATAAATAAATAAACATAACAATAGATAGATGGACAAATTAATTAACATATAAGTAAGTAGAAGAGGACAGATACATGTAGATAGATAAATTAAAAGATTCGTATAAATAGATAGTAAAAAACGTTTTGTACTTGTCTTAAAATCGGTCCCTGTTAAAATCTTTCTGTTAAATGTTTAACATAACTATGTGTTAATTTAACATATTGTGTTTATGTTATCTCAATATTTTATGCTAAGCTCTCTCGATATTCAACATGTAAAAATGTTAAAATAACACATTTCATACTTCAGTGTCGATTAATATATTATGAGCGTTAATTTTATTGAATATCACTAGTGACATATTTTGTATGTTAAAATTTACAAACAAATTTTGTCAATTATTTTCAATAAAGGTCGTCATCTTGAAATTTAGACAGTGCAAAATACACGTATAATTAGAATGTAGAAGTGGTGTAATACGTAAAGTAGGCGACTTAAGATTCCGAGTTCGAGTTCCGTCAGTGGAAAACACGTATTCTAAATATAATATTGTTTGAATCAATTAAATGGGACACAATCAAGACGATTCCCGCAAAACCACTAACAACATTCTAAGAATGAGCATAATGAAAAGGAAATGATAAGTAATATCTTTTTTCGTACAAAAATATTTATTACATTTGACATTATAAATGTGTCAGTTTAACATACAATTTACTTCCAAATAATATCATATTCATACAAATACGATATCGGACATTAAATTATATTGTTTACATTAAACAAACCCAAGTCGCGTATATTAAATCCAAAGAAACCTCCTCGTCTGTGTGCACGGATAATTTGCCAAACCTAGATTAGACGTGCGCTCAGTCTTCGCGCTCGGAATTCCAAGTGCCCGTGAGATCGCGCGCATTTTCCAACGGACGCGGGCGAATCTCTACGTGCGATTGTCCCGCGAAACGCGTGAAATCGCCGAATATACCTGCGAATTGAACGGGCCTTTGTCCGCCGTGTGATTTCTCGTAGACCATGGTTGAGCGCCGCCGTGGATCTTTCGGCTTCGGAATAACCGCGAGGCGACGATGCCAGCGGTTGATTCTTTCGCAAGAGCGCGCACGATTCTCTCGCCGCACGGTGAGAAGAGTGGCCCGCGAGTTTTTCGGCAGGCCCCTACTCGTTTTGCGCGCGCGGGGCCCGGTTTCTTTTCACCTAACCGTGTTTCGCCGGGGCCCGCGCCGTACCGTCGCCGTTTGCCGTCGTTGTCGCCGTCGCGCCCACCACCTCGCTCTCTTTGCCGGTCTCTCCTTGAGGGTTTTCGACTCGGGCGAGTCCCACCGGGTATAAAAGCAGGGGGATCTTCATCGTACTCATCAGTCGCGGACACGACGAACACAACGAGTCCGGCAAACTCGCGCAGCATCATGAATACGAAGGTATTGATTGGTTCCTTCTCGCGCTGCATCGGTATCGTTCACGAAGGACGAGGAGGAGGAGAAGGAGAAAGAGAATCGTTACAGAGGATCTTGTAGTAACGATCTCTGGAAGGGGAGAAAAAGAAAGAGAGAGAGAGAGAGAGGGAGCGATCGTGCTCTCGCGAGGGTGAAGCGACGGAGACGTTGCCGCGAAGAACACCGGGAGCGACGTTAGTCGCTGACGTTGCTCGATTCGTGATCGTAGCCAAACTCGCTCTCCTCGTCCACCTCGTGCGACGCAGTTCTAGATAGACCCAGAGTTCTCGTTCGATTAACATCGGATTAATTAACGTTGTCCGGTTGTAGCGTGTCTCAAGCCGGGGCAGCGCGTGCGTGACGGCGAATAAGAGATTTATCTCTATTCTCTCCGCGAACCGCGAGACCTGTCTTCGTGACAAATCAAGTGTTTACGCGACGACATTGTTAGATTTCTTTTTTTCCAGCCGTCTATCGGCATGTTCATGTGTCTCTGTATCTATTTCTTCATTTGTCTGTCCCTGTCTATCAGTTTATATGTCTGCGTTCGCTTCATTTTTCCCTTACTTACCTATCTGGCTTAATCCATCTGTACCTGTTTACCTATTTACTTATCTGCGTATCTACCTATTTATCGACGGGTAGGGTAGCGTTGAATTAATCAATCGTGATGAAGAAATCTCTGCTCTTTTTGTTCTGATTGGTCAATTAAGTGCTACTCTATCCGTCGACTATGATTTCGGAACGCCTATGTACGTCGATCTCCGTTTCACGAATTTTTTTTATTTATCCATCTACCTATTTACCTATCTATATTTACCGATTTATTTATCTACTTACATACCTGTTTACACGCGTCTACCCTTATTTGATTTTCTCTCTATTTATTCATCCACCTCTTTGTCTCTATCTGTACATTTACCTATTCATTCGTCCGTTTATCCACCTGTTTGCATGCTTATATTGATTTTACTTCAATCTTCATAGATCCATCTAGCTAATTATCCACCTGCGTATTTATCCATTTATTTATTTATTTACCTATCTGTCTACCTGTCCAATCGTATTTCTCCACATCCGCCTGTCCATTCGGCTGTTTACCTGTTCGTTTATATCTGCTCGCAGCTGATCCTTCTGTTCGGCCTGGTGGCACTCGCCTTCGCGGAGGATGCGAAGAACAGCGATGTGAAGACAGACGCGAAGAAAGAGAAGCGAGGCCTCTACAGCGCGTTGGGCTACGGCGGCTACGGCGGTTACGGCGGCTACAGCGGCTACAGTGGATTGGGTCTCGGTGGATTGGGTCTCAGCACCTACTCGTCGCTTCCGATCGGCGTTAGCCACGGCGTCTCCACCGTCCTGACGAAGGAAGTGGCCGTACCCGTGCCGCAACCGGTCGCCGTGCCCGTCGAGAAACACGTCCCGGTGCCCGTTAAGGTACAACGCCGCGGCATTTCGTGATCTTTACGCGTAACATAAACGCGCCGGGAGCGTCGTTAGCGGGCGCGTTTCTCATTTTCTCGTTTCTCGAGGGCGAAGGGAGCAGCGGGGGCTGGCGGCAGGGGGAGGTAGGAAAAAATGAACGGAGGAATCCGCGCTCCGTCGAGAGTCGATTTACTGGAAGCCGCGGCGATTAGAAGAAAACGCGGCAATTAGCAGATCGCGACTCGACGGGAGAAGTAATGGCTTCATGCGACGCTCGGTTTTTCCCGAGGCGGCGAGATCTATCGACCGATCGATCGATCCGAGAGGAGTGTTATCCGTCCGTCCGTCTGCGCCTCAGGCTGGAAAACGCTAGATATCCCGCCGCTGGTATTAGAAGACGCGAAAGACGCCGGGGTTTTTTTTTATCGAGATTCGCGTGGGTAAGGCTTCGTCGCGAATTGTTGCGAATTGTATATATCTGAATCGAGGTGACTGATTCGCAATAGCGACCGCGATGTATCGAAGATCTCGCGCTCCTAATCACGCTTCGCTGAACCCAAAGGTCGCGAATACTTCGGCTTGACTCGGGAGAGAAGGAGAGAGATCCCACGCTTTTTCCTCTCTTTTTCTCGCTCTCGGCATTAAATCCGCCTCAAGTTACAAAGATCGAAAGTGGCCTCGATGCGGACCGACGTGTTCCTGCGCAGTATATATCCTTCGGCTTCTGCAACTCTTAGTCCTTCTCCTCTCTCTCCGGCATTATCGATTCTGTATCTGGCTCGTGCTAGTTAGATTCCCGTCTCGCCGATATTTACCGACAGTGTTTCATTTAAAACATTCACAGGTAGAAGGTTAAAATATATATATAGAAACGTTGAGAAATGCTTCTCATACGTCGATCGCAAAAGAGATCGCTGTCGTTTATTCTGTCGTGTTTTGACAGTTCGTCGATCTCTAAAAAAATTGCAGGGCCCATGGCACGCAGAAAAACGCAAGTGGCACGCAAATTGACCAGCCACAGTTCTTCGACTATTCTTCTCACGGTCGAAGAATAATTTTTTTCAAAAATTTCTTCTCATTACAAGCGAAGAAAACAACCATCCATGTTTCCCGATATAGAATACATTTAATATTGAGATGTAATATATTGGAATTTCGATGTAACTTTTCCATTTATAATTATCTTTAACTTTCTTTCTTTATATTTGGGTATTTATTCTATTTTTATTTCTATATATTCACATTTATCTCTTTCCGTAATTTATTTCTATTTTCGCAACGTTATTTATTTTTAACACGATCGACGTCGAGACCGTTTAACGCGCCGAATCCGTGCGTGCTCAGATCTCGCTGCTTATATTTATCCGAATACCACGATCTTAAGGGCTCTCGCGCGCAAATTGCAATAACTATAAACATACTCATCACGAATATTACAAAAGCTCATTATTATGTACTCGATAGAAGAATTGATTGTCTTTCCAAGGATATTATAGACTTTATCGAGAAGAACTTAAATTCGGCTAATTCGAATGAGCAAACAAAAGTTTGTTTTATTTTAACATTTTTCTTCTTTATTAAAATACTAACCCTCTTAATATACTCTGAATCAATTATGTGCTTATTATGAATCTACAATGTAGTTGCGGATGTACGCAAACTCACGAAATACTTGACTACGAGTACAGCTTAATTGAACGCACAGTAAGCATTTTCTCGTGTCTGATCAGCGCAATTCTCCATCCAGGTGCCGTACGCCGTGCCGGTCGACCGTCCTTACCCGGTGCAAGTGCCGAAGCCCTACCCAGTGGAAGTGACGAAGCACGTCCCGGTACCGGTAGACCGCCCGGTGCCCGTGCCATACAGCGTGCCCGTCAAGGTCCCGGTTCCAGCGCCGTACGCCGTCAAAGTGCCGCAGCCGTACGCCGTGCCCGTGGTGAAGCACGTGCCGGTGCCGGTCGCGCAGCCGCTCGTCGTCGAGAAGGTGCACTCCGGCCTCGGTTACAACGGTCTTTACGGCGGATACAGCGGCTACAGCGGCTACGGCGGTTACAGCGGCTACGGCAGCTACGGCGGCTACTCCGGCTGGTAATTCCAGGAGCGACGCGAATCGCGGATCCTGAGCGACGCTCATCCCCGACGACCTCACCGTCGCCGCGAGATGCCAAGCCGCGTTCCTCTTCCCCATGGGAAGGGATCCTTCTCGAGGGAGGAGAGTGCCCGGAGGAGGATCGCGGAAAACCGACCGACCGACGACTAGCGCCCGGGTGTTGTCGAGTGCTTCCGTTCTCGCGATCATTCACGGACGATCTCCCGCGGCTTTCGACGATTCTCTATCGACGAATCCGCGTTTCTCCCCGTCTACTTCTTCTTCCTATTCCCCCTCCTCCTCCTCTCGTTCCCCGGGCCGGTTTCCTCTCGTCGGCTCTTCGTCCCGCGACCGGTGAAGTGTCACGAGCAGGAGGAGAGCGTCCTCCGGCCACCGCGCGAAAAGACGTTACCACGAATCACGATCGGGTGCTTCCGATCGTCACCTGTGACTACCTTTAGCTCCGCGTATGTTTCCACCTGTAATCTCACTGTACCGATTGTTCATCATCGAAATAAAGTTTTTCGTACGGAACGCGGCAGCGGCTTGTCCTTCTCCTCCGTCTCGTTCTCATCCGTCGCAGCTACAACGTTTTCAATTAGCGCTCGCTATAATTACACAGCGATATTCATCGTTAAAAATCTATTCGAAACATTCCCGGCCATTTTCTCCGGCCGATACTGGGGTCAGCAGTAGTTAACTTGAAACTCGGATTTGAATTCAGAGTTCGATTTCGGTTTTTCAGCGATCGCACACGGAAAAGGTTAGTCTTAAATCAATGATAGATATTCTCGTGTACAAGCAAGAATATTATAATCTTCTTGGAAGATCTTTAGTCTCGATTCGATTGAATTAGTATTGATGTAAGTATTACTTGCATTCAATTCAAGACTAATGATCTGCTGACAATATTATAATATTTTTGCTTATGTGGGAGAATATTTATCGTTGATTTCAGACTATTTCTTTTCTGTGGAAATATAACGTCACGCGTATCGTGTAATGTAATTCAACTGAAAAGCTTGGATCTAACTCTGAATTCAAATTTTAGTACCTCATGTGAGACGAGATTTAAGTATCGACTATTAACACTTTGATGAAATAGTGATTAGTTATTGCATAAAATTCAGCCAATCAGCGCCGCCTTTTATATAAACCCACATCACATATCTTGTCTGGCTCATGGTTTACAAATAAAAAATTTCCAGTACATATCTATCATAATTAATACTATAATGCTATAATATATTAATTATATAATATTAATATAATATTAATATTATATATACTATATATACTATATATTCTATATTATAATATTGATTATATATTAATATAAATTTGTTTTTTAAATTCCCTTAATAATTACTATTTTGTTAATTCTTGCAAAGAAAATAGAGATTTTTCGACTCGTCTTTTGACAAGAAATAATTGTAATTAACGGATACTAATTAAGTAGCACTTGATATTTCTGTGGGTTTACAAACACGCAGAATGGGGAAATATGTGGAATGGATAAAACGCGCGCGAGAGAGATGTGAGCGACCAACGACGCGCGTTGCGCAAGCAGCGGGCCCGATCGAGCGAAATATAGTCGTTTTTGGAGCAGCGATAATTTCTGGGCGGGGATTCGCGCGATCGGGATCGCGCGCTTAATTCGTGAGCGCGAAAGCGAAATGTAAGGTCGCGTCATGAGAGAAGCGGTTACATGATTGCGGTGAAACGTTCATTAAACGGAGAACGGGGACATTTTAAGCGCACGCGATTAATGGGATTTGCATGCGGCGCGCATACCGGTCGAGATGTGCCCGGCGTACGCGATATGTAAGCGATTCCCGTCGGACAAGAAGCGAATGTCCGAGGCGCAGCTGCCCCAGGAGGTATCGCAATCGTACTCGCGGATGCACGGGATGCTTCGGGCGAACAACGAAACGACAACGGTACCGAGGAGAGGCTGAGGAACACGTGGGGAAAGGAAGACACGCGATTGCAGTGTGTGAAGACGTTTTTTATTAGAAAACGATCGCAACATCAACAGTTCAACATCGCAATATCGCAAACAAAAACTCAACATTCCTCTCGGGGAAAACTTGCTTGTCTATATACATAAAAATATGTGTATGCGTGTCACACATGTGACTTTTTAGCATCCGCTGAAAGCTCCTAGATTTTAAAGTCGCGCTGACAGGAATATGACGGTCGTCGAGAAAACGAAGTACTCGTCGTACGATCTTCGTGGATTGGAAAGTTTTCAGATTGAAAATTTCATTCGCGGCGATAAGGAAATCGCAGACCGCGTCCCGTCGGCGCGTTTAGCGCTAAACGCGCCGACGCATGATACAATTCTTGCATCGCTAATTCAAACGAAGACTCGTTTATAAAATCCTCGCGTGTTCCGATCGCGATCTCTGAGATTTACGGATGAAAATGTTCAGATTAAAAGTGTAATACGTGATTTCGAAGGAGTCGCACGACTTTGCGGACTGCGACTGGCAAAAAATTCGCCCACGAAATCCTCGCGCATTTCGATCGCTGTCTCCGCGACTTCCGTTATCGTCCCTCCCGATTTTACACACTAAATTAACTCTCTATCGAATTTTCCACACCCCTTTCCTTATCCTCCTTTCTCTTTCTCTCTCGCGCTCTCTCCTCTCCTCTCTCCCAGATCGCCGACGAAGTCGGCGCTGTCCGGACTATCCGATACAACTGCGAAGGACGACGCCACTTGGCGAGCGATCGATCACGAAAGCGGCGCGAGTCAAGTTTCCAAGAGAAGCGGTCGCTGTCGCGCACCTACTCGACTCGCATTTTGACGTTTCGCTCGGACCGCTTTCGAGACGATCAGCTCGTAACCTCGCCAATGATTGCCGTCGCTTCTTTCGGACCCGCCGCTCCCTCGTCGTCATCCGATCGCCCGCCGACCCGTCTCTCTGTTCGTCACACTTCGAAAGTTAATGACCCGAGTAGTCGGGCTGGGAGGGTTGAAAATGCGCCTGATCGTCGCCCCGCTGATCGTACACCGCTCCATGACCCGGAACGTTCACGGTGTAGCTACCGTAGTTAGTCTCGTGGCCGACGTGTTCGTCGTCCCCGCTGACGCCGCCGCCTCCGACGTTGTCGTGGGCTGATTGCGGGATCGGGATCGTCTTCGGCACCGGAATGAAGACCGGCTTGGTGAGCGTGATCGGATGCGGCACCGGGATTGGATGCGGTATCGGCACCGGCTTGGACACCACCAGCGGTACCTGCTGGTGCAGCTCCACCGGCACCGGCTTCTCCACCGGCACGGGCACGTGCTGCGGCACTTTCACTATCTGCGGCACCGGAACCGCCACGGGATGTTTCACCGGCACCGGAAACGGAATGTGATGGGGCACCTGAAACGGAGAGAGGGACGCGATCGCGGTCGCGGTTAGATGAGCAAAACGGTGAAGCTGCCGTCGCTTTTCTTTTGCGGTGCGTTCGAAAGCGTCACGCTTAGTCGGTACGAACCGAGCAATTTCTATATCTTGGTGACCCAGTTGTTATCCGAGTGGCCAAGTGCACGGATATCAGCCGGGTATCTTGGATACACCGAGAGCGAAAACATCTGGAGAATAGAAAATATTCATTCGACGAGTATTAATCGTGTATTTATTTACGTTAATATTGTTTTTATATTGAGAAGAATTTTCGTCAAATGCGAAGATACACATTTTCTTGAAATTTAAATAAAAATATTTAAATATAACGTAATTAAAGTAAAGTAAAATTTAATTATAAGAGAATTTAGATTCAAATAAGAGAACTTAAGATTTGAGTTAATCAGTTTAAGATTTAAGTTATCAGTTATTACACACCGGACAAATATTTTTCTCATTTTTAGATATTTTTCTCTCCTTATATCTTTTTCTCCCCTTCCGTAAATTTGAGACAAAAAATCACAGATAATATATATTTACTAATTGTTATTTATTTTCGCAACAATTGCTTTTGCATCAGATCTGATTTTATCTTTTATTTTTCTATTTTTTATAGTTTTCCAATTTTTCATAGCTTCCTATTTTTATCATTTTTCTGAGATAATCTAAACATTTATCACGCTACTTAGGTGCCATAGAAACTTTTAAATTGATACTCAGGCGCTCAGGAACACCTGAGAAATTTGAGTACGTAATCTTCAAGTATCCACAAAACATTTTGATATACATTGCAAATTCTACGTATGTACATTGGTACATATTAGATGTACAATGTATGTACATCTGTGGTGCACTGTGGTAAACTTTCTAACTAACAGATGTACATATAACATGCATACAACATATATTTAAGTATATTACAAAACATGTACATCTATATACATCTATATACATGTATATCTATATACATGAATATACGATCGATATATACCAGGTGTACGAAAAGTATCGGAACTCTAATATTTCGGAAAATCAATCTTTTCAAAAAGTGTTCCAAATGTTTCGAAAGTTGTATCATTTTAACTGGTGCATCTAATGTACCACTTAAAACTTGACAATTTTTGTATGGAAGATTCTTTTCAAAAATGCTTATTTCCCGAAATGTCAAGGGGTTTCGAAATTTTTCGTACACCCTATATAATGCGAGGTATATAGATATTAAATACATCACTGTATGTACTTACTATACAGGATATCTAACGCAAGCCGTACGTATCTGTCATATATTTGTGGATTAGGCCATTCTGAACAAAGAAGTTCTTTACCATTTTACAAATAACCATGCAAATTTTGGAGTTATTAATTAAAGAAGTCTCTGTGTCTGTGACCATTTTCAATAATTAATTCAAAATTTTGCATGATTATATGCAAAACGGTAGAGGATTTTTTTTCATATTGATCTAAACTACAAGTACATGGTAATTGACACGATTTACGTCAGGCCTGTATATCGTAATGTATATCCACTTCATGTAAAATATATATGCAGTATATACAGGATGTTATTTACATATCACGGAGCATATATGTATATGTATACAGAAAATATCCAGTATTATATGTATATTACCTGAAATAACCTGAAATAAAAATGAAAGTAAATTATCCGATTACCTGGAATCAAAAATTGCGAGTAACACCCACCTGTCGTTTATTATTGATTTCTGCAGCAACTAACTTTACATTAGCTAATTATATCTTTCATTTCGAAATATTAATCATGATATTCAAGTATTCTAATAACTTTCACAACGACCGAGCAATCGGATATCCGATATTGACACCATTAATCGCGTTTGCTAAAATATCGAATCTCGAAATTCTAATAACCTTAAGCGAAATTTGAATAATTTTAAACTTAATGGTGCAATTAGATTTCATAAAATGTAAGTGTCGTGGATTATTTTCTCTATTTAAATATTCACGCATCTCGCGGCACTGACGTTTGATCAAGAAAAAAATAGTTCTTCAAATATTTTTCCGCCAATTTCAGGTTTCATGTCTCGCGAATATTTCGATGCAAAATCGTAAAAAGTCGCGGGTTAATAATTTCCTCTTTCACACGCTAATTGTTTCATGTTTTCACACGTACATAACGAACGTATATTCTTTGATAACCACTTTTACTCTCCAAGTAGCTCAATTAACCATAGATAAGGACAAGTGAATTCGCAAAGCCGGCCGTCACTTTCGAGCCGTTAATTGGTGAACTTTCGTTTTCCATGAAGCCACGACTACTCACCTTAACGGGATACGGTACGGGAACCTTGATAGCTACCGTCTTGGTGACCTTGATGATCTTGGTCGGCACCTCGTGCAGATGCACCGATTGCGAGATGAGCTTCGGTTCATCATGCAGACCGTGACCTTCGAACGAGGGCCATGCCGTGACCGCCGCCGCCAGTGTGAATAAAAACTGCAAAGGTGTAATCGTTGATGAGAGCGTAACGAACCCGTCGGCCGACGCCTGCCTGACAGATGACGAGCGACCGTCTGCGGGACCACGGCCCAAAAATATGGCCCAAAAAGAACAAACTGTCGCTCGGGTTCTTAAGCCTTAAATTAGACTCTGATCGAAATCGCGGGCGGATAAAGATCGCATTAAAAAATACATCGTCTTCTTGCGAATCACCGTCAAAATTTAATTCAATTACCTTAATTACGCGGGCTTTCCATATGAAATCGTAGGAAGTATGTACTGGAGAGAGAAAGAGAGAGAAAGAAAGAAAGTGTGCGCTTCTCTCTCTATCTACAATGATAATATAATTCAAATAATATTAAAAATTTTTGATATTTTAAATATCAAATACCGAATATTTCATAAATTTGAAATTCTAAAATGTAATCAATGTAAGTATAATAATAAATAAAATATTATAATTCTGTGACAAATTATAATTATAAGCAGAGTTGAGTAAATTAACTTTTAATTTTAATAAATTAACTTATATATATATATATA